>NC_061112.1:78728804-78731656 GCF_002878395.1 Capsicum annuum
TTGTTGTTGTTGTTGTTGTTGTTGTACATATGACTGATACAAAAAAAATTATAATATTCGGAGAATACTGCACCTTCAAAATTCATGAAAAAGTAGTTACAAAAATATTGTTGCTACCAAAATTTCTAAACCAACAAAGATAAAAGATTTAATCTTTTGAATTTAGAAAATACACATCTTCCATCAAAGCTATAAACCATTGGGTTGGTACTAATATAGGTACTAATATATGCTTGTGGTATTCCATATTTTTTAGTTTTAGAGAACACACATCTTTCATGAAAACTACAAATCATTATGTAGGTATTGATATAGATACTAATATAGTCTTGTGGTATTTTATAGATGGTGACAAATTTTCAATCTTATTTGTGTAATTGTGTTTGTATTGCTTTTAAAAAAAAATCATACACAGTTTCCCTAAATAATATTTGACCAAATTCATTTCTTTTAAGATACAGATTCTTTAAATATGTGAAAAGTTATTTTTCTTTTGAGTAAGAATTAACTATTCTATTAAATACTTAAAGTATTATTTTATATTTTTAACTAAATAAATTATATAGGGCAGTATTTAATTTCCTTTTTTTAGATCATAATTGCAGTTAGTGTTCTAAAGTGACTTGTACTCTTTTCATGTTTTACGTAACTAATTTAGGGGGAAAAACTTACCATGTATTTTAGTAGTTTATCGATATTTTATTTTCGTTTATCATATATTTTACGAATTCTGAGTTTTATGTGTTTTAGGATTCAATGTTATAAATATAATTAAATAATTAATTAAGTATGTAAAAAGACGATTTTATCTATTGCATATGTTTTTGATGAAGGGTAAAAATTTCAATTCACTTTTCTAATGGTCTTCATACTTTTAATATTACTAGTTTAGGTGTACGCGCCTCGCGCGTGTACCTCACTTTATTGAGTTTAAATGTTACACTAAATAGGATATTTGTCTAAATAACAAAAATATATACAATAATTAAATTCAACATCTTTTGAAGAATTTATTTAATTAAACCTAACCTTTACCAAAAAAATTATCAAAGTCGATCGACATTCATCTACCACCTGTAAACTGCAACAAAACAATGCGATGATAGAGACATCAAAATAATATAATTATACAAAAATTTTCTCAAAGTCGTCTGACATTCATCTACCATCTGTAAACTATAACAAAATAATATGATAATAGAGATATCAAAATAATACAACTAAACTTAACCTTTACACAAAAAAATCTCCAAATAGAGATATAAAAACAATACAATTAAACCTAACCTTTACCTAAAAAAATCCTCAAAGCTGACCCACATTCATCTACCACTTCTAAATTCATCTACGACCTGTAAACTACAAGAAAATAATACAATAGTGATCATAAAGCTTCAATTTTGATGAAAATAATTCTTGTATATGCAAAAATTTTGACCCTAAAGAATGACTTGAATGAAAATAAAGAAGATATGTACATATATACACACGTTAAATTCTATTGTGTTGGCAAAAATAGTGAAGAAGTTGAGGGTTAGAAAATCAAACATCCACCAATTTAGACATGCAACAGAATTAAGTTAGATGAACATCAATTATATTTTTCCAATAAATAAATTGATTTCTTCGGTTGTTTAACGTTCACCTCAATATCTATAGAATTATTTCCTTAATAGAGTTCTATTTTAGGAGTATATTTCTATCCTATTTTAGGAGTATTTTTTTAATTGAGAAAAATATTACTAATTGATTCTCCTTTCATATATTTTAGGAGTCTAGTTAATATAATAAAAATAATTAAATAATAATTAAAGAAAATAGTGAAATGACAATTCTATCGAAAGAAGGATTTTTTAATGAAGGACAAAAAATTCAATTCACTTTTCTAAGGGTCTTCACACTTTTAATATTATATATATATATATATATATATATATATATATATATTAATTATTGCTAAATTGGATAAATTATAATTATATACAAACCCTAATAATATATGGACTTTTGGACCTAAAATAGATAGACACAATATTTCAATAATCAATTATCGGATTCGTTTCCTACTAAAACTATTTTTTCTATGTGTAGTCGTAAATAATTAAGGAAAGATAGTAAAAAGAAAACAAATTGAGCTCTAATGAAATACTATTTCAAGTTATTATTAATTATGCAATTACTATATTTTCAAATATGTAAAAACTGAAAATATGAAATCTATATCAATATCTATATCTATCTATAATCTATATCAATATCTATACTAATACTAATATATTAAAAGTGTGAAAGGTCTTAGAAATATTGTTTGAACTTTTTGTGCATCATTAAACATCTCTGGTTTAAACAAAATCGTTGCTTCGCTATTTTCCTAATATTTTAGTATTTAAAAATTAATTAAATAATTATAGTAAACCTTTATTATTAGAAGTCATTAGAATTAATGGAAATTATTTCTTTTTCATTAGTTTAAGAATTCTAAATTAACTAAAGTTGATTTTAATAAGATTTGAAAAATCTAGAAATAAATATGAAAGCGTTAGAATAAGAAAAAATATAATAAATACCAAATTTGTAAAAGTTTTATGTAAGTAATCAAAGGTTTTCTAAAGATTTAACTTTAAAAATAAGGAAAGACTTTAAATATACAAAAAAAATTAGAAAACAGTCTTACTACAAATATGGTTCAAATCGATGCGTCTCTCTTAGCCTCTAATAGTAAGAAAAAGATGTACTGCATGACAAACGCAAAAGTGACGATCCATTAATCATTTGAAACTTTTGGTGGTAATATATATATATATATATATATATATATATATATATATATATATGCTTACAATAAAATATAT
>NC_061112.1:78731756-78734060 GCF_002878395.1 Capsicum annuum
GGTAATATATATATATATATATATATATATATATATATATATATATGCTTACAATAAAATATATGTTATATTTATATTATTATATTAAAGCGTGAAAGATCTTAGAGAAGAGACTTGAATTTTTTGCACTTCATTAAAAATCTTTGCAATTAACAAAATCATCTAATTTTAAATAATCAAAAGTTACACATGCAAGGCACGTGCGGCTAAACTAGTATAATTAAATGAATAAACATATAAATATGAGACAAACACATTTGTATAACATATACATATGCATATCAACTATGTATTGAATAAACATATATATACAGGCATAATGCATAAACATGCCCTATAAGTTGTCCTCAAATCACATCTATGACCCCCCAATTTTGGATTTGCACAAGTAGGCACTTAAATTGTTTAAAGTTGAATAAGTAGACACACACGTACTACGTGGCATAATACACGTAGGACGCCATGTAGGACAAAATTTGACCACATGGGACACCACATATGATGTGTATGTCTACTTATTCAACTTTATACAAGTTTAAGTGTCTACTTGTGCACACTCAAAGTTGGCAGTCATAGATGTGATTTGAGGTCAAGTTAAAGGGCATACTTATGTATTGTACCTATATATAAGTATATCAATGCTATATTGTATAAACATATAATATTATACATATACAATTAAATGATTGAACAATTGTATATTAGGATCCTAATACGTTGATAGCCTAATACTCATTCTAATATGTGATACACAATGTATAAAAATTAATGTATATATATAGAAATAATTATACTTATATGCATATGTATATACATACATACAAATATGCATATGTATATATACATAAATATGGAATATATGTATACACATAAGCATAATGTATATATGAATCAACACATACATATGTATATATATATGTATATGTGTATCAGAGCAGAACAAACTTGTATACATATATAGTTATAAAAAAAACTACATATATACATCATAAACATACATCCACTACATTCACATGTATATAAAATTATACAAATGGAGAAAATATACAATGCATACCCACATACAAAAATCTACGCAATCAAATACAATTAAATCACCTCTATACAATTATCAAATTCACTAAAATTGGATCAAGTACTCAATTATGAAAATAATTCATCAAGATTTATTTTGTGAAATTGACACTAATATACAATTTGATTTTTAAATTATACATTTTATTCAATGAAAATAGATGAAATTTGAAGAAACTTAGTGGCTCATTTAGAGAATACCTTAAAAAATCAAAAGACAAGAAATCTATATACCCAAACAAACTGAAGATTACCACAAAATTTTCAATGCATATCCCCACGAATGTTTATGGATGAGAACTTACTCCAAAAAATCTTCATTGCAAACCCACAAAGGATGTTTAGAAAAAGACAAAAATTGACTGATTTGGAAGGAAAATTTTCTTTGAGATATGTCCTTGAAGTGTGCATAAGTTAATGCCGCAAAACTAGTTAATTAGATAAGAGAGAGATTATGAAAAATTAATTACACGAGAGAGAGAAAGAGTATTATTTGTTATATACATTGCATATTATATTTGGGGAAAAGGACACTCTATGACCTTTTTAAAAAATAATAGCCCAATTATAGCCCAAGTTTGACATTTGGACAAATAATGTCCGGTCAGCTAAACAAATGCCATTTTATGGCTATTTGCTAATCTTTCCCAATTTGGGCCATTTTGATCCACGTAGTCCATATACAGTCCATATATGATACTGATACAATATTCAACTTGGGCAATTCGGCCCTTTTAAAAATATTTCAATTTCTTTTTACTATAAATTTTTAAATTGATCAAATATTCTGCTTTTTTTTATTGTTTAGAAATAATAATTAAATTATATAAAAATAATATAATTATTAAATAGAATATGAATCTATATAAGATATGTGTATAGAAATTGTATAGTTCTATCAAATATGTATATGTACAATATATAGAAAGTGTATACAAATTATATAATTGTTGTATAAAACGTGTAAGAAAAAGTACAGTTATTATATAAATTATGTATCAAAACTGTATAATTTCCATATAGAATATTTATGTATAAGATTTGTATAAAACCTGTATAAAAGTTGTGTAAAAACGGTATAGAATCAGTCAGTAAATTAAAATGGCTACAAAGTGGAATTTAAATTTCATGGTCATTTTCAAGGAAATAGTTTAATTTGAAGTGCAAATGTACAATTATTATATAAATTATGTATCAAAACTGTATAATTTCCGTATAGAATATTTATGT
>NC_061112.1:78737060-78846621 GCF_002878395.1 Capsicum annuum
TTAAGTTTGTCATTTCTTCTAATAAAATTGTAGACTTTTCTTATGGCTAAATTAGGAAACTCTTCACTAAAACTAAAAAACAAAAAAACTAAATATATTCCCTCCGTTTCGTTTTAATTGATGCTTATTAACTTGACATTTCCCTTAGAAAAGTATTTAATAGAAGTTTATTTTACTAAAGTAACAAATTTGATCATATACACTATACATGATCAGTCATTTAATGATAGCGGTGATATTGAAAAAACATGATAAACTTCTCTTGATTTTAAAACTTGAACAACTCAAATGAAATAAATATTTTTAATAAGAGGACCAACCAATATGAAATAAAGTGAATACTATTAAATCAATTATTGAACTCCTCATATAACTAAACAATAATTATTCTAGAAAACTATAGTAATAACAGATGCGTTGTATCGATAATACGAGGATTTTCTCTTTGCAAATTATAAAGTGAATAAATGAAAAGGGTACGTGGTGCTTTATATTGTTACATATGGCCCAAATAAACAGCACCTTGTTTTCATGACAGAATAAATATTGGAATGACAGAAGATAACGATCGATGGCCTTTGAATCCCACTGAATCCTTATCATTTAAAGAACAATAATATCACAACCTAACTTTCTCTTATGACTATCTACCTTCTTCACAAAATATCTCCCTAACTATAAATTCCCCATCAACTATCCACCCTTCACCAACTCAATGTCTAAGGTGTCGTTTGATTAGAGGTTAAGAAGGTAAGCTTATTCGTGTATTAAATTCTACATAATTAATATCATATTTTCTTTGCTTCAAATTACTTGACTCGTGTACTAAAAATAGTTATTTCAACTTATTTATTCAATTTGTGAAATCAAAAAAATTTATTATGTTATCTCCTTTTTACTTTCAATATTAAATAACTACATAACGTAATATAAATCAAATAAAGTTGTAAAACATTATTAATAAGGTTAATTTAGTAAAATATACCTCTAATTATGTGTCTTAAGTGGTGCGTCAAATCAACATAAATTAAATAAAATAAAATATAAAGAGTATTTAGAGTAATTTTTTATTATGTTATATGTATTAAGAAAAAATTATGCAAAATGTCAGCTCATCAAACTTATTTATAACTAATTTAACCCATTTATTATTTTCTTACTCACAATAGCTATTCAGCCAACTTATTTAGTGAATATGGCCGTTCGGCCTTTGTTATTGCACCCGAGATGCACGTACGTTGCTCCTCTCCTGTCGAGTTACTAAGCAAAGAGTTGCTACTTTGAATATCATCCACATGGCTAAAGACATTTTTTCTAATACTTAATTAGATAAAAACAAATGCTTATGTTTATGTTAATTACTTTTCTCTTAGCTTATAATCTGTTTATCTAGGAATCAATAATAGTACATACAAAATTGGGTACGCATATATATATGTATATATATATGTATGTATTAACACACATTCATACATCATTTATATTGTATTGATACATTATATATACACTACATAATTATTTATACAATATAGATATATTGCATAACTATTTATATATCATACTAGTTTAGGTCTACGTGCTTTGTGCGTGTACCTATTGAATGAGTATATGATTAGTATAAAATGTTAATTTTGTAGAATTTATATAGTATTTATAAATTTGTTGGAGCCATTAAAAGTTTATGAAAATAAGCATCTAATGAGTAATAAAACATAAACAAGCTATGTCTATTCAAGAACCTGCAAGACTGCAACTTTACAAAATAAATTTCATATCATGTCAATCAGATACAAACTAAACTAAAAAGGAAAAATAATAAATCAAACTCAATAAGCAGAAATTGATATATGAAGATAAATAATAAATTGCATATCCAAAATTACGAATGATGAATTATTTCGACATCTTTAAAATCTCAGATACTCTCAACTACTCACAATATGAAAACACTCCTCATTAATCATGTATTCATGAAAAAATAATCCAGAGTCGTTCAATAAAAGAAGTAATTAGAGAAGTAAAATAAACAATAAATAATAATAAAAACAATAGATGGTAACAAAATAGAAACTACAACAAAACAATATGTTCGACATCTTTAAAATGTCAAATACTCTCAATTGCTCACAATATGAAAACACTCATCAATTAGTTATGCTTTTACACTTCAACTTGATAAAGGTCCTCGGCTCAAAGAAAAACAACCCAAAATCGTTTAAAAAAGAAGTAATTACAGAAGTATAATAAACAATAGAGAATAACAAAAATAATAGATGATAACAGAGTGTAAACTTCAATAAAATAGTATGACAATTGAGATATATTAGAAACACATCAAACTGTATCAAGTAAAATAAGACATTACAAACACATCAAATTACAGTACCAATCAACACAAAAATAATACAATGCATATAAAATAAAAGCATAGAAGAATATTAGTTGAAGAACGTCTAATAATTTAACCTTAACAACATAAATAATATCCATATGCATTAGAGTAAAATTCAGTACAAACATTAAAATCTGCTTGAAATGAACACAATGTCTCAATCACATTCTCCATATGAATCTTTCTTCACCTACACAAGAATATTGAAGAATCAATCAATAACTATTTATACCATTTATTGATTAAAGAACGTCTAATAATATAAAAAATTTTCTCATTGTTGATTTTTTTTTTCTTAACTGAAATTACTACGAAACTTTTCTTTCCATCACCCTTTATATAGTATCATATATAAACCCTTTTCCTATTTGATTAGGGAGACAATTTACTTGGGATAAATTTTATTTTCCAAGTAAATTTTATTTGATTATGATTTTGAATATGAAAATGCTCTACAAGTTGATTTGAAAACCAATATGATTCTTAAAAGGTTTCCTCCATTAATATGACTTCAGGCATATGGTGATGCATCATATGTATGTATTAAAAAACATAAGTTTGTATTTTTGAAGTGAAGACTACGGGTCGGGGGTTGTGTGTGAAGATAACGGGATGGGGAGGAGGGCTTTGTGTGTGAAGACGACAGAGGAGGGGGTGATGAGGATAACTGGGTGGGTGGGTGTGAAGACGCTGGGGAGGGGGTTGTGAAGAAGACGACTGGATGGGAGTGCATTGCTTTTTTTTTCTTTTTTTTTTTAATTAAAAAATTATTAAATAGATATTTAAATAGAAAAAGGGAGAAATCAGCAACTCCGCCATATAATTATTTTTTCTCCACGTATTTTTTTTTAATTGATTATTTTTGCCACGTCACGCGAGTGTGTTACACACACTTTATATCTTTTGCTGATTAGGCAAAAAAGGTCTGATTGGATCAAAATTCGGGTGGGTTAGGGTCCTGATAGGTACAAGTCTTAGTTGAGGGGTCTAAGTGAATTTTTGGGACAACTTTAAATGTTTGTCGATTACTTAAGCCTACATATAAATATACATACATATATATATTATACACACGTTTATACATCATTTATACTATATCGACACATTATACATACAACAACAACAACAACAACAACAACAAACCCAGTGTATTCCCACCTAGTAGGGTCTGGGGGGGTAAGATGTACGCAGTCCATTCCTCTACCTCTGATGAAGTAGAAAGGTTGTTTCCGATAGACATATTCATACATCATTTATACAATATCGACACATGTTTATGCATCATTTATACAATATCGATAAATTATGTACATACATATATATTATTACTATTTATACAATATCAATATACTATATACACAACGTTCGAGAAGTTATATATGAATTTTCATTGATGATTGATAATATTATTAATTACCCAAAAAAAATATTTAGCCATGATTGCAATCTAATGATAGAACTTAATATTTGGATTAAATCATGTAATAATATTAATCTCAAGCACCAACCAAGACCTCCTTTCAGAGACTAGAGCTGATATAAATATAAATATATATAATTTTCATGGCCAAATAGCTACTAAATAAAATCTAGATGGATTAGAATGTTGGGCTCTAGTTTCAATGAAATGTCAAATTTAATTTAAATCAGTTGCAAGTTAATCTTTGCCTCCAAGGGAAAACCTCTGCTTCCAGGAAAGATGAGCGTTTTTGACCTTTTGGCCTTTTCAATTAAAAAATATGGCTATATTTATTGTAAATTAATTATTGTATATATTTGAAATTATCCCATAAGTTAATACTAGTATGATATTTGATTTGTAATTTAAAAATCTATAAAATTAATATGTAAAGTAATTAGGAAATTTATGTAGTATTGATTATTATTTATGCAGATTGAAAGATTAAATAACTAAATCACGCATAATCAATTTCTGCATAAAATATTACACAGATTCCTCATAACTAGTATCTATAGTTCATAAGTTAATAATACTAATTTATCAAATATAATATAAAATATCCCAAAATTATTATCCTTATTCTACCAAGAATTGTTTGGTTGTTGGTTAAAATTATGAAACAAGTGATCCTTAGATATGAATATCAACACAAATTTCGCGGGAATCTGGATTAACCATGCCCAGTCAAGATGAACAATTAGAAAGACGGAGGAGGAGGAGAAAGTTGTAAATGTGAGTATTAAAAGTAAACATTTCTCAAACAATTTTATCTTATTTGACGCCTCGCTTTCATTTATTAAAACAAAAAAAAACTCTCCATCTTAATGGGTATGTAATCGAAAACAAAATTTAATAAATAAATAAAATACTTCTTGTTATTTAAAGTATTTGTCTTTTAGTCAGAAACTAGTAGTAAATTTTCCCAATAAATTGAAGAGCTTCCCTCATTGTAAATCCTCCTCAGGAATGAGAAATAAGAATTACTCTCTATTTGTTCTTGTTCTATATTTTCTTGTTCTTACTTTATATTTTATAACACGTTATTAGCATGAGACTCTGCCAAACAAGGTGAGATTATTAATCCAAAGGTAATTTCAAGATTAGTAATTTCTCATGTTATTTGTCTTTTGCTACTAAATGATATAATTATTGTTGGATTTGAGAAAAAAAAGAATAATTGGTTTGAAACTATTTATTTTTTAGTTTTTTCTCAAAATAATATTATCAAAAGGGATGATAATATGTTGGGTTCAATTCGCATGAATTTATACCTAAGACACCTTTATATGATAAAAATGTTGGGTTTGAATCTCAATGCACCATATTGATGATATTATGATGGCTAAGGTAAAATAATAAGTATTTGATGAAACATGTCCCATCAAATATGGTCCATTCCTTGAATTAAATGTGGTAGCAATAAATCATATGTATGTCTCAATTTGCTTTTGTAGTAACTATCATAATTTGATACACTTAAGGCTTGATTATATTCCATTCCTGGGGAATGAGAAACTTATTAATGCAAACGTGCACTTGATTGTGATGGTATCACAACTCACCTCCGAAAGAGGCTGAATAATTGAGAAAAATTATTTAAAATCTACTTCTGAAGTAGTAAATCTGAAATTTATTCATGTAATAGTAAATTTGAAATTTACTAAAGAAAAAAGGTACATGTCATGGTAAACTTTGAGTTTACTAGTATAAAAGTTCATAAATTGATATGAACGATTGTGATATCCCAAAGATATGCATACTGAGTATGTAACATATATTGAAGAATTAGAAAATTCTTCATTACTTTTAATGTTGCTTGTTCTCATAATAAGTTGGTTGGATCAACTAATATTGGGATTGGATCCCTTAAAATCTGAAAAGTATAAAAGGTGAATATGAGCGCACTCACCAGTCATGTTATCTATTAAGATGTATCAATATAAGATGATCAAATATGCGTTTATTGTCAACCTGCAGTTTGACATTCATAAAGTTGCTTGCTCTATAAAATTTAGTTAAGAGCATAACTTTCAGATTGTGCAATCAAGACAATTCATCTTGATGGTCATGGTTTAGCATCGAATGCCTTCAATAAATAGTTAAACCATTGAGAATAAAAGCTCCATGTGTTGGTTTGAAATATTATATACAAAAGTACTTGTATGCATCAAATCAATAAATTATGATTAATTTTCTCTCAAAGTTTGTTCTAAGTCAGGAATCACACGTTGTCCATCTAATAGTTAATGTGCGGTATACGATTAATGAATATAACGTGATGCATAAAGATGTATTCCTCAAAGAAGAAGGAGAATGTATGTTAGTTTTCCTAACATAAGGGGGAGATTATAAGCAGCTAAGAAATTTGTTAGAAATTATCATCAGATCCTCATTCAAAAGATAATTCAAGTCAAATGCCGAAAATATCTCATATTTAAGCAACAAGTGTTCCTATTTTGTGTCCCTAAAGGACAAAATCCTTGCATGCGTGAAACGTGGTAGATCAATCGGTTCTAAATAAAATAATCCTTGAAAAGGATAAGGAACATATAATCATAATAAGAAGGCAATGTGCTCTTAGAACCTACGACATAACACTTCATGAAACCTTATGAGAGGTTCAAGTTCTTGAAAATAATGAAGTGATGAGATAATCGATACAAAATGATATATCATTAATATCTTTGCTATAATATTGGCGCAGTATTATGAAGGATTACGAGGAGCTAAATTCTGCGTTAATTTAAGCATGCTGACGTAGAAACATTTATCAAGTGACATGAAATAATGCATCTTGGTAAGCGTAAAACTTATTTGATTTGTAGTCCAGGCACTTGAACATGTCGCACATAAAATGCTGAATATTGTCACTTGACAAAATTTATATGAAAACTTCTTTAAGGATTTAAAATATAAAAGCTTCTGGGAAACTTATTTATAATCCTTATAGTGTATAAGTTTATAGCTTGAAAATTATTGAAACTCTTAGAGGGTTTTCAAAGTAATAAATTATTTGCTGAAATGAGAAATATACTGAATTAGATTGGTTATGATGTACCATATCTTAGTGCAAGTGGTCCACTCATGTATCTTGCAAATACTATAAGGCCTGATATAGCCTTTTTAATCCATTTGTTAACAAGATATAGTTCTACTCCTACTAGGAGACATGAGAATGGGAGAAAACATATGAGATTATTTTATTCTAAAGTTACAGTCCTGATCTTATTAGTCATGCTAATGTTGGGTACTTATCTGACCCACATAAAACTCAGTCTCAAACAGGCTATGTGTTCATATATGGTGGTACTATCATATCTTGGAGATATACAAAGCAGTCTATCGTAGCCAATTCATCGAATTATGCTGAGATAATAGCTATTCATGAATCAAGAATGTGTATTGTTGAGGTCCATGATACATCTCGTTCGAGAAAAATATGGTATGAAATATGACAATCTACCCATAATTTTATACAGAAATAATGCAGCATGCATAGCACATCTTAAGGGAGGATTCATAAAAGGAGATCATTCAAAGCACAGTTCATCAAAGCTTTTCTACATACATGAGCTACAAAAGAATGGTGGTGTTAACGTGCAACAGATTCGTTCAAGTGATAATGTGGCTAATTTATTCACCAAGTCTCCTCCAATTGCAACTTTCAAGAAAATGGTGCATAAGATCGGGATGCAAAGGCTCAAGGATGTTCTCATTAGGGGGAGTTAATATGCGTTGCACTCTTTTTCCCTTACGAGGTTTTGTCCCACTGGATTTTTCTTATAAGGTTTTTAATGAGACAGCTGATATGTGTATTGTTAGAGATGTGTACTCTTTTTTCTTCACTAGATTTTTTTTCCACTGGGTTTTTTTAGTAAGGTTTTAATGAGGCATATTATCTATCAATTAGACATTCAAGGGGGAGTGTTATGAATGTATTTACATTATAGTGAATGTCTATTAAGAATATAGATAATATCTATCAAGATCTAATAAGATCTATCAAGATGTTGATATCTATCAGGATTTAAAAGTATCTGTCTTTTAGTCAAAAAGTAGGAGTAAATTTTTCTAATAAATAGAAAAGATTCCTTCATTGTAAATTCCCCTCAAGAATGAGAAATAAGAATTACTTTCTATTATCTCTATTTGTTCTTGTTCTTGTTTTATATTTTCTTGTTCTTATTTTATATTTTATAACACTTCTAAATTTGTCATTCAAAATAAATTATAAATAGTTATATAATTTTAAATTGAATTATTAAAAATAAGAAATTAAAAATTAAACTATTTTCAAAATGAGAAATTATAATATATTTTTCGTGATATTTATCTATATCTGTATCTCTAGCTCTAGCTATACTATATTATATTAAAAGTGTGAAGTGCCTAATAAATATTGTTTCAACTTTTTGCCTTATATTAAAAATCTCCGTAATAGATAAAATTATTTTTTATCTTTTTCTCCAATTTATTATTTAATTATTTTTATAATATTGACTCCTAAAATATATGGTTCCATACTAAAATATATGGAAAGACTTTTTCTTAAATTGGGAGTACTACAATAAATGGTAAAAGGTAATTAAAAATTTTATCTTGTAAAAATAAGAACTCCTAAAAGACTTTTAAAAAACCATTCAAGTTTCTCAAATTTTAGGAGAATAGTACGTGTAGTTCTACATTTGTTATGTAAAATGATTTCTGCGGATTTTTTTTCTTTTTTCCGTTTAGCTTTTTTTATATATACCAATTTTGTTACTTTAACTCTAAGAGTTTTTTCATAAAAAAAATTCTACGTATTGGTTTTTTCTTCTTTTATGTTTATCTTTTCTTTTATATACCAATTTTGTTACTTTAGCTTTAAGAATTTTTTTATAAAAAGATTTCTACATATTGGTTTTTCCTTTTTTACCGTCTAGCCCTTTTTTTTATATACAAATTTCGTTATTTTAGCTTTAAGAGATTTTTTAGGATTAGAATTTCTTTACTTATTTGATTATATTATATAAATAACCCATTTAGCTTAGAGAAAACAATCTATAAAAACACATAATAATGAACATAACTTATGGTAAAACTTTACCTGCAATTACGATCTAATATCAAGTTATCAACCGTGAGTTTGATTTTCAGCTTCTTCTACCTCTGTTTTTTCTTCTTATTTTAGTTTTATTTTAAGTTATCTTCTTGTATTTATTCATGTTTTTTTACTTTGTACTTATATTATTTATTGTTATATGTTCATAATTATAAAAATTTGTTGTCCTACATTTCAATGTTATCTTAAATTTAAATGTATCAAGATTATTCGTACAACACGGATACGGATAAACTAGTACTTTAAAAAAAGACAGGAGCCAAGGAAACAACTTTTGTATGCATTTAAACCTAAAAAAATTAAGTCTATTTTAGGGGGCATTATAAACTAATACTTTCTGCATTTAAAAAAGAATGACCTTTTTGGACTTGACATAAAATTTTTAAAAAATATTTTTTAGTTTTGAATTTTATGGTCTAAAATTTATGTTATGTCAAATGTATCAAAATATCTTATCTTATGGTGTTAAACATGTCACGTGAAAAGTTGAAATTAAAATACTATCAAAAAAATGAAAGAGTCATTTTTTTAAAATGGAATAAAAAGAAAAGTAATTCATTCTTGTTGAAACGGATGGAGTTTGGACTTTGGAAAGATACTAAAATCATCCTATTTTAACAAAGTATTTATTTGTGTGAAAAGCAATGAGAAACAGTTTGTGTTTAACTAATAAATTTAAAAAGTACTTTTGAGCAGAACAGTATTTGATCAAACTTCTTAAAAGTGATTTTTAGTGTATTTTTTTTCGAAAAAGTGAGGTTGGAAAAAAACTATATTTTTAGCTTATAAAAAACTTTTTTTACTCCCCCAAAATACTTGTTTTCTTTGATAAAATTGGCCAAACACCTCAGTTTATTATACTTATATATAAGGGAGGCTATAAAAATTTGGTAATCGTCACAATGACCTATGGTAATTTTAATTTTCTTAAAATTTTCTAGGTAGTCCTCACAATGACACTATGGTAGTATTAATTTTCTTAAAATTCTCTAAAATTGAGACATGTGCTGGTAAATTATTTTTCTTCTATAAAATTCTGACATGTAATTGATAAGATTATGATATTTTTTTTAAATTCTCTAAAATTGTGACATGTAATTGGTAAATTACTTTTCTCATCTAAAATTGTAACATGTAGTTCATAAAATTACTTTTCTCCCTCTAAAATTGGGACATGTTGTTGATAAAATTACTTTTTGATACAAATACGATCACATAGATGGACTTATGAGGGCGGATGTTAGACCCGAGACTTGGTGTGTGCAAATGAAGTGCAAAGGAGCACGTAAATGGACACCAAAACTGTCCATACATAGCACTCCAAAGGCGCCTATTGAAGCATTTGACTAAGGGGTCATTTTGGACATTTCATACTTTATTTTGTAACCTACTATAAATAGAATAATGTAGGGTTTTAGTCATTAGTTTTGATGAATATTGAAAGTTGTAACATTTGAAACACTCTCTCTAGTGAGAAAGGCCCCATGGTCGAAACCTAGTAACTAGGGATTTCAACTTGAGTGTGAAATCACTCGTGTTGGATTCAAGTTTGGAAACGTTAGATGCTTGGGAGATCGAGGTCACTCTTGTTCCAACGTAAGAGATAAGTGAATTGTTGTGCGCAGTGTTAAGGGTCCAAGAGTGGAATAGGATCTTGGGTTCTTAAGATAACGACTTTATGTAGTCTATCTATCTATCCCTTTATTTCATTATAATTATGTAGTTGTGTTCTTTTTATAACCATTTGTAGTTTGTCTTGTGATAGTGAACCCGTGACTTATTGTTGTTATCATATTGTTCTTGTTTCTTCATTTTATTATTGTAACTTAGTTTGGTTGGCTGTTTTGGTATGAAATCACACCCTTTTTTATTAGTGTATTTGTTGAATCCGAGTGTGGTCTCCAATCAATCCAAGAATCCCTTTGATTATGGACTGTTTTGGAGTGTGTTTTCCATTGTTTTCTTGTATCATTTGATATCAAAGCATGACTTGATTTTGTTCCCACAAGATAAATCTTGGGCTAGCTTGATTGAAAAAAAACTCAAAAACAAAAATTGTTGTTGAAAACTGAAAATTCCAGAAAAAAGAGCAATCTGTCCATCTTGTGTTCTTGGCCAAAAATTGTGTTCTTGTTGTGTATTGGCCAAGATATTTTACTTTTATTTGTTGTATATAAGTGTTAGTTTTTTTCTTTACTAACACATTAAGTCTATATCTAAGTTTGAGCTTTAATTGTTAGTGTTGGTGTTGTGAACATAAGACTTGGCCGCTTCTTGTTGAACATTATTGTGGTGGACTGTTTTGACCATATGGTCTTCAAATTACTGTTGTTATAAGCTTGACCATGTGATATTGTTGTTATTTGGTGTCCTAAGAACATCTTTGTTGAAGTTGTAGTTGTCTTGGCCAAGTGTTGAAGATATTATTGTTGTGGATTTGAGAGGAGCCGTGTGAAATTGTTGGTTGTTTTTGAGATTGTTGTTGTTGTTCTTGGTGAATGTTGTTATAGTTCTTGATGTTCTTCACAACCTTCATACCTTGTTAAAAATAAAGTGCTTATTTGATCCAAAAAGGTGAAGAAAAAGGTGTAAGAAATTTGCTAGTCTTGCAAGACTTCTCAACCATCAAAGACTTTAACAACCACTATCCAACAACTTTCCATAAAACAAGGGACCATGTTTTAAGGGTGTACAAGAAAGTCAAGTCTTGAAACTTGAAGTTGAAAAAGACTCAAGACTTGTTTCAATTTCCTCCCTTAAATAAATTCCCCAATTCCCAAATTAAAAATTGACCCAGACTTCCAAATTGAAAAATAACAACTTGTCTAAAATCGCAACCATTATGTGCTGCCACGTCATCATGTTTTACTGTTCACATAATATATTTAAGCTCAAATTTTAGAATTCTTAGTTTCATTTTATTGTTTCTTAGTTTTGTTTGTTGGTTCGAATACTAATTGACAAGCTAGTAAACTCCTACTAGATTGTAAATTAGTTTTGTGTCCGTTTGTTCGTGTTAACGTTCTTTGTGTACTTTTCTCTTTTGTGAATTCATTTTTAGTTCTTGACTCAAGTTCTACAAGATTTTGTTTGAGTTTCAAACTAAAATCTATTTTGGAAAAGAGTAGAATCTACCCTCAATCACTCACAAAGTACAAGCCGGCTTTCAACACTTATGAAACCAAGTGTGAGGTAAAAACCGAGAGTGAGAGTGTGGTGAGGACTTTTTTGATCTAACAATTTTTTTTGTTTTCTTTGGTTTGTTGTGTCTTTTCTTTTAGGTACCATGGCTGCCCATAATCTCGATGCCACATTTGATCGCATTAATGACAATATTGAAGACATAAAATGGCACGTTGAAAGGCTACGCCAATTGCTACCTAAACTTATCCCACCAAATCCAATTCCTCGTGTCCAAACACCTTGTGATAAGAGTGTCCCAAAGGAAGAAGTGGGCTGCCATGACCCACACCAAGGTGACAACCGTAGCTCATGTGAGCTACGAGGTAAAATCGTTATCCCCTACACTTCTCTAAGCTTAAAATGTTGTGATGTGGCTAGTAGTGGCCAATTGGATGTAGTTACGGATTTACCCAGAGTAGAGGTTTTTGAGTCTCCCTATTGTGATACTCTTGGTGAAGTTAGGTCACGTGAGGATCGGGCTCTTGTTGTAAGTACGCAAGTACTAGTTGATACTTTAGATGACGAAATTGATTATTCTTCTAAGAATGATTTATGTCCATCTAGTGCTAGCCCTTATAACTTGAACAAGGTTCCATTACCAATTGACAAGAGTACTCACACACTAGTGGACCCTTGTGAAAATCAAGGTGACTCTACGTTGGTATACGAGTTGCCAACAACTAGTGAAGGCATGCAAAATGATCAATCGGGTGAAGATGACCTTGATTTGCTTGAAAGTATAGGAAACCCGAATTGTGATTGTGCTTGTTAAATTGATTTTGGTCGTAACCTCTTTGTTGCACATGATGGTGTAAAGTTAAGCGGGTGTTACCTTTTTGAAATGGAGTATGGCCGAAACCCATGTCCATGACTACTTCTCTCATTTGACCCCGGTGCCATCTTAGAGTATGGTAGGAGTAGTCTCAGTCCTTATTATTTAATTCTTGAGTGTGATCCCTTTGCTTCCCATGATAGTTTATGTCTATGTAGGGACTACACTCTTGAAAGAAAAAGTGTTGCATGCCTATAAATGCTATCTACTCCTTCTTCGTGTGTTTCCTATGGTGAGCATACTAATGGCGGTGAACTTGAAACTAGTAAGTACTTGCATGGGGTCACCATAGTTGGAGTTGAATTGTGTGAAACCTTTCTCTATCCTCTTTGTGCTCATGATATTTTCCCTAGTGATATAGAGGGTATGCCTAATTTTGAGGACGACGTCTTGGGGGAAAGTGAGCTTGGCCAAGACCTAAGCCCTTGGTTACGACTACCATTGATCCCGGTGCCAACTTGGGATGGAAAAGGGTTATTTTTGGCTTAGGCTCATTTTGTTTTGGTGTTTATCCGAGCCACTTTCTTTATCACATTTGTACTAATCTTTTCATGTTTAATACAAAGGACCCGTGGATATACTTTAAATTTGTTCCCCCCCCAGCATGGCATATTGATGTATTTATTTTTGCTAACCCTAACCCTCGTGTCATGAGAATGTGTGCTTGTTTGTCTTCTCTTGATTTTGTAAAGTACAGATTCAAGGTCGAATCCTTTTCAAGAAGAGGAGGATGATACAAGTACGATAACGTAGATGGACTTATGAAGGCGTATCTTAGACCTGAGATTTGGTGTATGCAAATAAAGTGCAAAGGAGCACCTAAATGGACACCAAAATCGTCCATACATAGCACTCCAAAGGAGCCTTTGAAGCATTTGACTAAGGGGTCATTTTGAACATTTCACACTTTATTTTGTAACCTACTATAAATAGAATAATATAGGATTTTAGTCATTAGTTTTAATGAATATTGAAAGTTGTAACATTTGAAACACTCTCTTGTGAGAAAGGCCCCATGGGCGAAACCTAGTAACTAGGAATTTCAACTTGAGTATGGAATCACTCGTGTTGGATTCAAGCTTGGAAATGTTGGATGCTTGGGAAATCGAGGTCACTCCTGTTCTAATGTAAGAGATAGGTGAATTGTTATGCGTAGTGTTAAGGGTCCAAGAATGGAATAGGCTCTTGGATTCTTAAGATTATGACTTCATGTAGTCTACCTATCTATCCCTTTATTTCATTGTAATCATGTCGTTATGTACTTGTTATAACCATCTGTAGTTTGTCTTGTGATAGTAAACCCGTGACTTCTTGTTGTTATCATATTTTTCTTGTTTCTTCATCTTATTGTTGTAACTTAGTTTGGTTGGTTGTTTTGGTGTGAAATCACACCCTTTGTTATCTCATTTATTGGTGTATTTGTTGAATCCGAGTGTGATCTCCAATCGGTCCAAGAATCCCTTTGATTAGTGGATTGTTTTGGAGTGTGTTTCGTGTTCTTCCATTGTTTTCTTGTATCACTTTTTCTCAACTAAAATTATGATATTTAGTTAATAAAATTATTTTTTCGTACATTTTTTCTTACCACTTGAACCTTTGCACTCGGTATTTCATAATAATATGATAAACTACTCTATTTATTGAATTTGTCTGTGTACTTTTAATTGTTTGACTAACCGGTTAATTCTCTTAAGAATTTTCATTATAATATTCATTTTCTGATAAATTATATACTGTTTAATTAAGTCAATTGATAAATATAAAAATTAAATAATCAATAATTTATTTTATCTATTAAATTACTTGTATTTTATGACTTTTATTAATACATCAGTCAATAACATTATATGTACAAAATTTTGACAATACTTATTCGATTACAAAATTAAAAAGTTTTTATTTTAAACAATCTTTAGCATGTTGATTTTTCTTCAAAGAATCAAAATAATCTTTAAAAAAATTAATATTATACATGTATTTTTATTTTTTATGTGTTTTAAAGAATTTATCTTGTTTATTACTCTTTTTCGATGCACCTTACTTTATGTTCTTTTTGTATATTATTAAAACCTACTCTTTTATGAATTTATTAAACAATTATTTACAAAATATTTAAAATTGGATAATATTTTTCATATAATAATCGTTCTTTACGAAACAAACAATATATTATGATTTGTGGAGAACTTTCTCCAGTTGTATGAACATTTCATAACTCTTTCTCTTTTTCTTTCTACTTATACTAGGTAACTCAACCGCGCTTCGCGCGGTCATTAAAAATTATTTAAAATTACTAAATTAGAATTTTTGTGATCATAGAAAATTAATCACATTAAACTCAAATAAATGAAAATTCAATACACACTTCTAACATATCAAATTTTATTAAACAAAGGAAATCTTGGAGTTATCTATTGAAATAGATTAATATATATCTTAATAACAATCTCAAGAATACTCGAGAAAAGTATAGAATACTTGAGAAAAGTAGTACATTTGGATAACATACATATACAAAATAAATGAATTTATATAAATACAGAAGGAAACTAAATTGAATCATAACTTTTTAAAATTCCTACTTGATTTTTTTCACTTTTTCGGAAAGGATCTAAATTTAATTAAGAGGCTATGTCTAGTTGATGACAGGGAGGGGAGATATATTATAGGTCTAGCGCTTTATTGCTTCACTACTTTTTATACAACTTCTAAAGTCTACCAACATGTCTCTTCCGTCATTATAAAAAATATTAAATCAGCAAGAAAATTAATTCATGACGCTAATGACCTAATTTCTTTGATAATCCACTAATTCATCACTAATATCACCAAAGCTAAGATCTTCAGTAACACTAATTTTAAAATTATAAGAGAAAAAAATGATAAGGACTAAGTGATATCAGGAAAAAAAATAAAATAATTTTATTTGGGGGCTTTAAGGAGATATCAAGGATGTGTTTGGTATGAAGGAAAATCTTTATAACAAAAAGAACAACTATTTACTTTAACATTTCTCTTATATTAAAAAATTAGGTATATATAATTTGTGGAGTCAATGAAATAAATTAAGACTTTTTAAAATTAAATATTAATATTTTTTTAGAAATATAAAAACTGTCAAAACAATTACATTATAAAAACATTCCTCTCTAATTTATTTAAGCACATTCAAACTACTTTAAGATGGCAAGTATCAAAAAATTTTATGTGAAATTATTTAGTTTAAAGAGGAAGAAAGGATTTTGTGTTGAGGCTTTAATTGATAGTATGTAATATTAAAATTTGAGTAAAGTGATTAAAATCTGTAAAGTGATTAAAATTTTGTATTATTAGTATTAATTAAAAAGGTTGATAAACATGGAGTAATTGTAAAAATTTGAGTAAAGTACCTTAACAAATTATAATGGCATCAATATTAAGTGTATTAATTGTAAATAATTAATAATTAAATGTCTAGCCAGCTATAGTAAGAAAATATTTCATTAAGAAAAGACAATATTGACCAAAAAAGAAAAATTGGTGAATATTCTTTGTTACTATAGTTAGGTGCAGTAACTAATATTACTTTGATCATATAATTCTTTTTGATATTTTAATATCTCTACCGCTGTCCTATAATGAATTAGAATATATCAATAGTATCAACAACAAAAAGAGCAACCCTAACGAATTAGCACAGAAATATTAAAAACAAATGCATCCAATTTATATTTTTTTTTCAAATTTATACAAAAGAATTAAATTGATGACACATTCATTCTTTTATCTTATATCATCGATAAAATACAATTAAATCATTATCTTTTTCATAAGTTGTTATAGTAAGCTCTTTAAAATGTCATTTATTAGTTTTTTTTTTGTTAAGAAGTTACATCTAAATCGTTAACTATACATCTGAATGCAATATTTTAACAAACAAGAATCTATTTTGGTTATTGTTTTCTAAACTATTACAAAATCTTTTTAGTTTTATATCGTTTTTACAAGAGATCTCATTCTTATGCATACGAGATTTTTATTCTTAAACGTAAGTAATTTGAAACAGACCTTTACTTTTATTCAAATTATAAAGGGTAAGAGATACCCTTTTCTTAAAATTTAATGTTAGCTTTTGAGGTATCAATTTGGGAGAAATAATTTTTTAACTCTTTATAATTTTGTTTTAGTTTTATGTCCTTTGCACAATGTCTTTATAATTTTATTTTTAATTTTATGTTTTTTTCACAATGTATTCCTACTCATTAATCCAATTGCTTTGATTGTACTTTATCATGCCATCATTCCTCCTTTTTTTTTTGTTTTTGTTTTTCGACTTCATTACTTTTTACATTTTCGCTCTCTTTCATTCACCAACCTAATTATTAAATTATCAAATTCAAATCATTAAAGAAGAAATAAAACAGTTAATGGTCAAGGAAAAGAATGATATACTATAAGAACAATTTTTTTCTTTTTTGAAAAAGAAAAAAGACAAAAAAAAAGTTAGCTATACTATGTGAGGAAGAGAGACAACGAAAAGAAATATTCAAATGAACTATGCAAGAATTGCTAAACCGGTAGTCCCAACTTTCGATGCTTGTTGTCTTATTTGATTTATATATACAAAAACTAAAAATCACGTTCACATTTCAAACGAATGTCGCTAACAAAAGTAAATAAAAAATTTCATCATTGTCCAACTTTTACTTTTTTCTTTTGCCATAAAATATCATGTGGCAAACTCATCCAAATGCCCATAAGTGGTGAATTGGCTAGTGTACCGGCAAACTCATCCAGATGCCCAACGTGTTGAGCTGGACTGATGCATGATCTTTGAAAATGATCAGTTTGTTCGTGGCAGTGCACTTCCTTGGGATGTAAAGGTTCATATTTTGTTTCTCATCATTTTGCATCTTGACAATATAATGGCTTTACATGAATAGAGTTTAGAGGTGGAAAGCTCCTTGAAGTCAAGAGACAGACGACACCGATGAATGCTTTTGGCAAAAGGTTAATTAGAACTCCCACCTTTTTGATTTTTTGATGATTTGAACTTGCAATTTCATAATTTCTTATATTGTTGTTGATGATAAATATTTGGTATAAAAAATAATAATGTATATGTAGCATAAAGTTGACACTGTTAACACTCAATAATAACAATGAAATTTTTTTAGTTGTTGTTATTATCCTATGTTAAAGTATGCACAACAAAATAATATTAATATATGAAAAGAAAGAAATGATCATACCATCACAAATTTATGAAAAGTCACAAAAAAATTTCTTAAGATTAGCAAATGATGGTAAATTTGAAATATTTAGTAAAATTCAAACATTTATAAATCATACAAAGTAAAATGTCCAATGTTCAAAATCACATATATTGAAAACTTACGATTTTTTTTTCTTTTGCGTCCAGTAATGGCTAAAAAGTTCAATGTTGTCCTTTGAGTAAATCATTGCCTACATATATATTATTCAAGTCATAAAAATTTAATAAAAGAAAGTTGAAGAGACATGTTACTTAAATGGAGAATATAAATGATTACTTAAATAGATAATATAAACGAAAGAAGTTTTTTTTGTAACTCATGATATATTATTAGATATAATAAATATAATAATTTCTTTATTTTATTTACTAAACAAATTGATCGATACAATGAATGTGAAAAAAATAAAAAAAAGAATAAGAAAAAAGATATATAAGAATGGAGGCTGAGGCTATTGAGAGATGTCGTATCACCTATTCTACATTTTATATATATACATATATATATATATATATATATAGTGTTTTATATAACATGTCATTAATAATAACAATAAATAAAAAGTTACTATATGAATAATATCCTTCCTATATGCAAGAATCTGTGTCTACTCTTGTTATTAAAAATGAATGTTCACATAGCTATAATATGAAAACGTTAGCTTGCTTAGTTGATTATGTGCATGTCTTTTCACCTTTCATTTTATTGAATGCTCTTGTCTTAAATTGAGAATGTATTTATGACATTTTTAAAGTGATTAATAAAAAAATTAGAGAAAAAGTTAAAAAAATAAGAAAATAGATAAATAGCAATGGAGGCCATAGAGAGGTGTCACATCACCTCCATATATATATATATATATATATATATATATATTGATTAAATAATCTTTTATGAATGAAGATTTTACAAATACTTAGGGGATGAAGAATAGAAAAAAATAGTTTAAATTGATCTGAACTTTTGTGATTAGACAAATTTATATTTTATTTCTGACGAATTAATTGTGATTTTTATGTAACTACTTTTTAAAATTATTTTTTATGAATTGCATATAATTTTTTGCGGACAATTTTATTCATTACTTATGAAATATCAATGACATATTTCAAATAATGAAATTTAAAATTATTGATAACGTTAAAAATAAGGTATTGATATCAGTTACTATCAAAATTTTTTTAAAATATTTGTTAATTAACAATTAATATTCTTAATCATAAATTTTATAAGAAGAACTAATGGTTTGAGATTCATTTTAATAAACTTATTTTTTTCTTAATCTTGAATAAAATTAAGTTTAAATCATCACATTTACTTACCACAAATTTATGTTTATTTTTAATCGAATCGTAATTATTTTACTTATTTTAAATCATGTTATTAAAAAATATCAAATCTCTTGAATTTGGGTCCGGGCTTAGCGCGGGCCTTATAAAACTAATTTTTAAAATAAACACTTTTTTAAAGGGTAAAATTTAGAAATAACATACTTATCCCCTTAATTATGAGTTTTATAACAACAGTTTCATAATTATATAATATAGCAAGTTTGTATTTTGTATTTTTGCAAACTGTTGCTACAAAAATACAAATACATATGATTTTTACTGCCCCTATAATCGATATTTATTTTGTATTTTTGCAAACTGTTTCTACAAAAATACAAATACATACAAATACATATGCTACAAAATGTAATTTGATAAAAATATTATTATTTTTTATAATTTAATATTTAAATATGCTACTTTATGTATTTTTTCCTTTAAAAAATATAAGCATTTTTAGAAAAAAATAAGCTTGTTCAAACAAACTATAAGACCAAATTCAGTTTGTCTTGACATAAAAAATCATCGCAATATTAGTGAAACATTATAATATTAACTAGATATAAAGAACTCATGCAAGCATGGCACAACATATATTATTTTATTTTTATCAATTTATGTGGCACAAATAGAATTTAGATTGTCAATTAAAATTTTATATAATTTTTAGATATTTTAAGTTGTTAACTATTGTGATTTATTAATTAAAATTTTTATATAATTTTCAAATATTTTAAGTTGTTAACTATCATGATTTATAATATTTTTTTATAATTTTTAAATAATATATATTACTCCCTTTGTACAAATTTCTTTAGCATTGATACAATTTCGCGAGTCAATTAAATTATTTAACTTGTAACTATTTTAAATTGTTAATTATTATGATTTATAATACCTTTATTTTATTTCAACTTATGTTGCACTAATAAAATTTCAAGAGTCAATCAAATTTTTTATATATTCTTTTGTAGATATTTTGATTTATTTACTATTGTAATTTATAATAATTTTTACGTAATTATAAAATAGTTACCCCCACTGTCTTAGATTATGTGGCTTCACTATAATTTCGAGAGTCAACTAAATTTATATATATATTTTTAAATATTTTAAATTGTTAATCATTATGATTTATACTATTTTTTTCTTCTGTCACAATTTATGCGATACCAATAAAATTTTAAAAGTCAACAAAACTTTTATCTTTAAAATATTTTAAGTTGTTAATTATTATAATTTATATATTTATTTATATAATTTATAAATATATCAAATTTAAAAAATAATACAAACAAAATTTCATATAAAATAAAAAGTTTATTTAACATTAAATTACAATACAACTATATTAAAAGAGGGAGTTTCAAGTGGCTCAAGCTAACGCTAGTGGCCCTTACATTTTCAGTGTAAAATATCAAAAACATGAGATGCTTGTAAAGATAAAATGACACCATGAGTGTTTGAATTGACTTATTTTTAAGTGTTTTTGACTTTTAAGTATTCTTTTAGTTCTAATAATACTTAGCAAAGCTAAAAAGTACTTCTAAATACTCATTTTTAGGCCTAAAAAGTACAAAAATAAGTCAAAAATAAAAAATAGGGTTTTCCCTACTTATATCTTTTAGCTTTTAACTTATATAAATTACTTTTTAAAAGTTCATCCAAATATCCTCTAAGAAAAAGAGGGCTTTGGGCTGTAGGTGGTAAAAGAGTTTTAAAATGAGGTGTAGGTGACACAAGTCTTAATAATTGAGTAGAGGTGACAATTACTTTATTATGGATTAAGAAAGTTGGGTAAGTTTGAAAATATCTCAGAAATTTTTAAATTTACACTTTGATCAAAATGTTTACCTAATATAACGAGAAACGAAGAAAAAAAAGACGCGTTTCTCTCTCTTCTCATCCATTGTTTTTTTCTCTCTCTTAGTGATTTTTGTTGTTCATTGTTGCTACTGCTTTATTCATCATCTTCTGCTTTATTATCATCATTTTCTATTTCATTATCATCTTCATCTTCTTCTTGTTGACCATTGTAGTTGTAGTTGTTGTTGTTACCGCTACTGTTGCTATTTGATCAATTTCTTAGGTAAAATTTTGTTTCATACATCACTTTCCACTTTGGCATTACTTCATAGGAGACTTTGGTAAGTCAAATTATAATTTTTAGTTGAATTTGTCATCTAGGTAACTACTATTGTGTTGTTTTTCTAACAGTGGATAGAACCTGATCATGAATCCAACATAAGAGCCATTTGTTTAAGCAGATAAATCATCTGTTGCGATAGATGAAACATCTGTTTCAACGAAAGACTGATATATTGGATTCACGTTTATGGTTCTATAGACCGTAACATGAATCGAAAAGATGGGTCATCTGTTGTAACAGATGATTTATCTATTTAAACAGATTAGTTATCTGGTGCAACGTGATAAATATCTGTTGCAACAAATTATTAATCTGTTATAACAGAACTTGAACTCGATTCAAACAGACGTGTTGTCTATTGCAACAGGGTAAATATCTGTTGCAACAAATTATTAACCTATTGCAACAAAACCCGAACTCGATTTGAACAGACGATAAATATTTTTTGCAACATATTAGTAACCTGTTGCGATAGAACCTGACCTCGATTCCAATAGATCATCGTCTGTTGCAATAGGTAAGTTATCTGTCGCAATAGGTTAATTATCTATTGCGACATGTCACTCATCTGTTGGAATCAGCTTCAAAGGTGGCTCAGTACTGTAACATCAATCCTAACAGATATATAGTCTATTGCAACATATGATTCACCTGTTACAATAGATGACTCGTCTGTTGAAATCAGCTTTAGGAGTGTAACATGAATCCCAACAGGTAAGTAATCTATTGCGACTGATTATACATCTGTTGGGATTCATTTACGACACTATGAAATCACAATTAACTTTTTTTAATAAATGACTTTATTTAGGTACCACTAATGAAGGGATCAATAACAATAGGGATGGATTGTCATGGTTAATGGATCGAGAAGAGCAATCGATATGTATGGCATTGGAACGAGGGTGAAATGCTAGAGACGATAGCTATGACAGTCCAAAGTGATATTTCGTATGATGATTTTGTGAACTTAATCATCAGTTATTGTGGACTGAATTATCAATCGAAAGAACTCGTCATCAACTACATGTACAACTTTTTTGAAAATCAGAGGGTACTACCTTTCAAGATAACCGATCAGGTTCGGTTGCATGCTTATCTTAGTGATTCATCAAGGCCGGTGTTAAGGATGTACGTGGTTGAAAAGATAAGAGAGAATGAGAATCAAAATGTAGAAGAAGATGAACAACAAGACATCTTTGACGATAGGTTGGATGATCTAGACATGAATATTCCAGATGATGATCAAACACCTACACCCGCTAATGCAACCAATACGATGGGTAGTTCTTCTCAATCGACACAGTCTAGAAATCTTCAACACGATGGGACCGTATTTTTTATTGGAATGTCATTCAAGGACAAGAATGAACTATCTACCACTTTATTTATTTCTTGCTGAAAAAAAAGATTTCAGGTTAAAGAAGGTGATTAATTCGAGCAGTGTCTTTTGCTTCAAATGTGCTAATACGAACTGCAAGTGGTGGTTGAGAGAGGTGAAGTATGCAAGTTCTGATAGATTCATCATTCATAAACATGAAAAGCATCACACATGTGGTTCGGAGCATATCTCGGGCCCAAATCCTCACGCCACGGTAAAGGTCCTTGGTGAATATTTTAGGAGTAGTTTCCCCGAAGGCAAAGACCCTTCAACAAGGGTTATGCCAATCAAATCCTTACGGAATTGGGTCTCCTGCTCAGTTATTTAAAGATATCTACGACCATGGAGATTGCCAAAGACTTGGTTAGAGGGACACACGGTATGCACTCCTGGAGGCCTACCGTTACATAATTGAGTCTACAAATCCCAAAAGTAAGACGACATTGCATGTTGATAAAAATGGAAGGTTCAAGTACTTTTTTGTATCCTATGGTGCTTGGATTCAAGGTTTTTGACATTTGAGAAAATGCATAGCCGTCGACAGTACCTTCTTGAGTAGCAGGTATAATGGAGTTCTGCTAGCGGCGGTGGCGCAGGATGCGGAGAATCACATTTTTCCTATCTCTTTTTGTGTAGCTGACAAGGAATGTAATGCCTTTTATGAATTTTTATTGAAAAACTGCAAAGTTGCATCGAAGATACCGAAGAGTTGTGTTTTGTTTTGGATAAGCATCCAAGTATTCCAAAGATGGATTCAATTTTCTTCACTTCAGCTAACTTTGGATATTGCATCAGGCATCTTGGAGAGAACATTCAGACCAATTATCACAACGAAAGGGTCGTGACCGTTTTTTATAGAGCAGCTAAAACATATAGTAGAGGGGAGTTTTTAGACCATTTCAATCAAATAAGTGATGTGAATCTCAAGGTAGCAGAGTTTCTCGTATGTGTCGGTTTCGAGAGATGGAGCCGGGCATTCTGTCCGGCAAATAGGTACATTTTTATGAATTTAGTGTCTTATTTGAGTTACAAGTTTATTAACTATGATGTCGTACTAAGTGATTATTTTGTATAGGTACAATATTATGACATCAAACATACCTGAATTGGTGAATGCATTATTTGACGATGAAAGAGAATTTCCCATCAAGGCTACGTTTGAAGTAATAAATAAGAAGTATGATCAATTTTTTAATGAAAGGCGTGTGCAGTTCAAGGGCCCAAAAAAAACCTGATTTATTCTTGAAATAATAAAAAATATCAACGAACATCAGTTTGGGGAATAGGTTATTATCTCATAAAATAGCAGATTACAAATTGAGTATCACCGGTCATGGTGATGTTGCCACGCTCGATCTTCAAAGAAGATCTTGTACGTGTAAAGTTTTTGACTTGAACAAAATACCCTATCCACATCTATGGCAGCGCTTCGAGCTCAATACGGTCATAAATATGGAACTAAAGTTTACGAGCGCTCCTCTCAATATTATTCGGTGGAAAAATATGAAATGACATATAGTGGGCATATTACTCCGGTGCCTCTCGAAGAATCTTGGGTTGTTTCTGCAGAGCTTATGGGGAGATTAATACCTCCTCCATATATTGACCCTACCACTATCAAATCGGAAAAAATACCATATAAGAGGAGGCATGGAGTTGGAGAATCATTTTCATCAAGAAGAAACAAGTGCTCCGTATGTAAGTGCGCTGGCCACAAAAGAACTACATGCCTGGATTGTAATCCACCATGATCGTTGTGATTGCAAAAACTTGTGTTGTTATTTGTGGTGTACTTTTATATATTTAAATTATTGTTGTGAACGTAATGTTATTATTTATTATATATAAAATATCTTTTTTAATAACTTGTGCATTAATAAAAGGAGGCAAAACATGAACTAAACAATACAATAGACCACAAGTATTTTCAACAGATTACCCATCTATGGCAACAAATGGACATTAGCTGGAAGAACACTACACAGTTTCATAAAACTGGAATATGTTCCTCCAATAAATGATAAATCCGTCGCAATAGATGGATAATCTGTTGACAAAAATCCAACCGATGATCAATCTATTCCAACACATGGTCCATCTGTTGAAAGAACTCAAAAGCCAAAATTGCTATTGCTACTGGATTCAAAATTGCTCCTTACCTCCAACTGTCGACATGTTAACATGTATGTTTAGAAGAAGAAATAGACAGAATGAAAATTGAATAAGAATTAAAAAACCAAAGTCGACTAAAAATAAAATTTTCACTAAACGAAAAATAAAATACATTAGGTATAGATCCAATATAGAAAAATTAAAATATATATGCTAAAAGAAAAAATACATTCAAATTATTATTATCATCATCATTATCATTATCATCATTAATGACAGCTGACCAATCAAATCAAAGCAACAGGGTCCTTATTAGCTTCTATATCTCTTTGAACATCATCACTCTCACGGTGACCAACTCCCTCTGTAGGTCATTAACTTACCTCTGAAGTTCTCACACCGTGTCACACAGAATAGCAATGTCCCAAATAGGATCAGTCATATCTAAAACACATATGAATTGACAAATGTAAAGAAAAGAGTCCAAATATAATACAACGTATACTACAAACTGGTAGGTTTACACCGAAAAAAACTTACCTCAACGATAAAGGAATATGCTCTTTGAAGAGAAGTGGTTGAAGATATCACACGTAAAAAAAATACAAGAAATAAATAAAGTTTAGCAGAATGAAGATTAAGGATGGAGCTATTTATAGAGGATTAAATCTGGATGTGTAAGGACAAAAGGCACGTTTGTTAAGCTCAATTGTATTAATTATATTCAAACTGGTGAAATTTTGTTTTCTGTGAAAAGTCGCGATTTTTTCTTTTAATTAATCCTTCTCACCTTTTTAAAACGGTTTTAAGACTTGATAACAACCATTATTATTTAGCTGTTGCAATAGATTGTCCATCTGTCGCAACAGATTTACCATCTATTGCAACAGCTTATCTGTATGTGCAATAGATGAGACATTTGTTGCAACATATGTATTAACTGTTGTGACAGATGGACCATCTTTTGGAGATATTTTGATTTCTTATAACAGATGATTCATCAGTTGCAATAGATGGAGAATTCGATTCATCAGGTGTTTTGAATGTGTTAGATAAAAAGTCACCACTATCTCTTCTTTAATAGTCATAACATGCGTGCAGATGAATAAACACTATCTGGTCTGTCACAACAGATTTACCATCTATTGCAACATATATATTATTTTGCGACAGATGGACCATATGTTGGAGGAGATGTTTTGATTTCTTCCAACAGCTGATTCATCAGTTGCAATAGATGGAGATTTTGATTCATCAGTTGTTTTGAATATATTAAGATAAAAGGGTCACGATTCTTCACACCTTTTTTTTAATAGTCATCATATGCGTGCAGATGAATAAACAACACTGTTTTGATGGGGTAGAAAGAATAAGGTGTGTGCAATGGATCCATTTTCATGTGTGGGAGTTATATATTATTGATCAGGCTACCGTGACAGACTCACATAAAGTGCAATGATTTTGTGAATATAGTTTTTGAATGATTAGATACTGATCCTTCAAACAAGATCCTGCATTGTACAGTTTAGCTCGATAGGTACAAACCTGTAAGGCTGAAGGGTTCCAAGATGGTGGTGTCGATACCTTGTTATAATTTAATGACGGTCTATGCTCATGTTTTTATGTCAAGTTTGGGGAAGGGTTCAACTTTTTGGCAGCAGTGTAAATATCCAATAGTGATTGGACCGATTTTAATGGTGCAATGGACTTCTTAAAGGCCTCCGAAGCCTCACACTACAACAAACAATGATGGAACCAATAAAAATTCTCCTAGTCCAATTTTATGTGGATGGATTACTGGAGGAGACTTTTATACAACAGAAGGTGCTTGGGAGAATATCTGTGCTGGAAGGGAGAGGTGGAGAAGGCCATATATCATCTTAGACCTTATTTAAGAGGAAACACAAGGAAGCAAGTAAGGAAATTCTAGAGAATCTGGACAATGAAATTGACACAAGAAACGAAAAAACTGGAAGAGCTTCAAATGTAGAAGTGTATACAAATATAAAAATCCGTTAGTCATTGAAAAAAAAAAGAATGCTCAATAGGACTGGAGCTGGACAATTTTCTTGAGAATGCAACTAGCGAGCGTGGCCTCAATGAAAACTCTCACAAAGTGCAAGACCAAAACTATAAGGAAGAAGCTTTGTGAGCATAGAAAATTGATACGATTGTCGATCAGAATTGAAACCTGAACCAATAACTCATGAATTAAAAATAAGGAAAGCTAAGGCCTCAATTTTTTAAGTCCAACTTGCATGCCATGCCTTCTATTTGTGGCTATGATCAGGTCAATGGCAGTAAACAAAAAGGTCTGAAGTTGGGTAGAAATCTTATGCCTTGTTATTTGCACTGCCTTTGACCTGACCAGAGCCATAAATAGGAGGCATGGGATGCAAGTTCAACTTGAGAAATTGCCACCTTGGCTTTATCCTATATTTTTAATTTAGGAGTAGTTGGTTTAGGTTTTAATTCTGACCGACAATCTTAACACCTTCCGTGCTCGCGAAGATGCTTTCTTAGAGTTCTGGTCCTGTATTTTGTGGGTATTCATTGAGACCATACTCGCTAGTTGCAGTCTCTAGAAAAGTGACCAACTCAAGTCCTCTTGACCATTCTTCTTTTTCTTTAAAGACTGATGGATTTTCATTTTTGAATACACTTTCACATTCACATATTATCCAGTTTTTTTATTTTTCATGTCAATTTCATCAGCCAATTTTGCTACACTTTCTTTTCTACCCTGTGTTTCCTCTTAAACAAGGTCTGAGATGATATATGACCTTCTCAACCTCCCCCTTCCCGCACAGGTATTCTCCCAAGCACCTACTACTATATAATAATCTTCTTCAGTAATCCATCCATAAAAATTTGGACTAGGGAAATTTCTATTAGTTCCATCGTTGTCTACTGCAGTGCGAGGCTTCGGAGGGCTTTCAAGAAGTCCATTGAGCTATTAAAACCGGTCCAATTACTATTGGATAATTACACTGCCGCCAAAAATTTGAACCCTTCCCTAAACTTGACATTAAAATATGAGCATATACGGTCATTAAATTATAATAGGGTATCAACACCACCTCCTTGGTCCCTTAGCCTTACTAGTTCGAACCTAACAATCTTAACTGTAAAATGTCATATCTTGTTTGAAGAATAAAAGCCTAATAGGTAAAGAACAAACATGCACAAAATTATTGTACTGGATACGTGTTTTCATGATAAGTTGATCAGCAATACATACCTCTCACATATGAAGTGGTTCCATTACAAGTAGCTTATTCCTCCGAACCCATCTTTACTCTAGCGTTTAATGCTAGTCGGGAAAAAATGAATCCAGTTTCACTTCCTTTTATCTAAAAATAAGAGAAATACATTTGATGTCAAACAAGAGAAAAACAAAAAGAAAATTATAAAAGGGTAACACAAAATTGAGCGAATCAACAGATGACCAATTTGATGCAACAAATTACCCATCTGCTCAATCGATGAGGCATCTGTTACAACAGATGGATGACCTGTTGCAGAAGATGGGTCATCTGTTGCACTTAGATTATATGTTCATCTAATACCTTAATTGATTAATCTAGGACTAGGAGTGAGTTCTCATAGTGTCAACTATAACAGATGGCATCGTCTATTTGATAATTTACAATAGATGGGTAATCTGTTGCGATATGTGTCAATCCATTTGATAATTTACAACAGATGAGTAATCTATCACAATAGATGACATGATTTGTTTGATTACTTACAATAAATGAGTAATATATTGCAATAAATGACTTGATATGTTTGATAACTTACAACAGATGGTTAATCTGTTGCAACAGGTTGAACATTTATTTTTATACAATTTCTATTGATTTCACATGTTAGACTAATACCTTAATTGATTAATCTAGGACCAGGGGTAAGTTCTCATAGGGTCAACTACAACTTTAATTGAGTCTTTTGACAATTGAATAATGAGATGGCATTGCATTTCTCCCAACCAGAGTCATCGATCGATCACTCTGAGCTGAACTGATTCTTATTACCTTATATGTTAGAATAATACCTTAATTGATTGATATAGAACCAGAGGTGAGTTCTCATAGGGTCAACTACAACTTCAATTGAGTCTTTTGGCAATTGCATATGAAACGGTATTACGTTTTTCCCGACCAGAGTCGTCGATCGATCACTCTGAGCTGAACCTATTCTTACTACCTCATATGTTCATCTAATACCTTAATTGATTAATCTAGGACTATGGGTGAGTTCTTTTAGTGTCAACTACAATAGATGGCAGCACCTATTTGATAATTTACAACTAATGGGTAATCTGTTACGACATATGACCTAGTCCATTTGATAATTTACAATAGATGGGTAATATGTTGGAACAGATGACATAATCTATTTGATTATTTATAATAGATGAGTAATCTGTTGCAACAAATGACTTAATCTATTCAATAACTTACAACAGATAGTTAATCTGTTGTAACAGGTTAAACATTTATTTTTATACAAATTTAATTGATTTCACATGTTAGACTAATACCTTAATTGATTAATCTAGGATCAGAGGTGAGTTCTCATAGGGTAAACTACAACTTCAATTGAGTCTTTCAGAAATTACATGATGAGATGGTATTGCGTTCCTCCCGACCAGAGTCATCGATCGATAACTCTAAGTTGAACCGATTCTTAATACCTCATATGTTAGACTAATACCTTAATTGATTAATCTAGGACCAGGGGCAAGTTCTCATAGGGTCAACTACAACTTTAATTAAGTCTTTCAAAAATTGCATGATGACACGGTATTGTGTTCTTTCGACCAGAATCGTCGATCGATCACTCTGAGCTAAACCAATTCTTACTACCTTATATTTTAGAGTAATACCTTAATTGGTTAATCTAGGACCAGGGGAGAGTTCTCATCGGGTCAACTATAACAGATGACATCGCCTATTTGATCATTTACAATAGATGGGTAATCTGTTGCGACATATGACTCAATCCATTTGATAATTTATAAAAGATGGGTAATCTGTCACATCATATGACTTAATCCATTTGATAATGTACAACAGATGAGTAATTTGTTGTAACAAATGACTTAATCTGTTTGATTAAATCCAACAGAAAAGACATCTATTAGAACAGGTTGAACATTTATTTTTATACAATTTCAATTGCTTTGATATGTTAGACTAATACCTTAATTGATTAATCTAGGAATAGGGGTGAGTCCTCATAGGGTCAACTATAACTTTAATTGAGTCTTTTGACAATTGCATGATGAGATGGTATTGCGTTCCTCCTGACTAGAGTTTTCGATTGATCACTTTGAGCTGAACCGATTTTTACTACCTCATCTATTCAACTAATACCTTAATTGATTAATCTAGGACTAGGGGTGAGTTCTCATAGGGTCAACTATAACAGATGACAACATCTATTTGATAATTTATGATAGATGGATAATCTATTGCGACATGTGACAATCCATTTGATAATTTATAACAGATATGTAATCTGTCCCAACAAATTACTTAATCTGTTTGATAATTTACAATAGATGTATATCTGATGCAATAGGTTGAACATTTATTTTTATATAATTTCAATTGAGTTCATATACCTAAATTGATTAATATAGGGCCAGGGGTGAGTTCATAGGGTCAACTACAACTTCAATTGAGTTTTTTTGGCAATTGCATGATGAGAGGGTTAAAAGTTATGCATATCTTTTTTATAATTTTAAAAAATAATTAAGATCAATTCGGACCAAATTAATATTTTCAAAACTTTTCATTCTTTTTCAAAATACAAATCAACCCATACAAATCATTCATTTGCGAGAAAAATGTTTCATCATTTCAAATCTCGAGTTCTTGCTTTTTTGCTCTTTCTCACCCAATTATACACTACAGACAACAATTACTCAATAAATTGCTCTACCCTTCACAACAAATCTATTTTCTTCTCATTTTAGACCACATATGTGTTATTTTCAACTTCATTCTTGCTTGTATTAGCCATTTTCTCTATCTTCGTAGGTAATAGAGTTCGAGAAGAGTTCTATATTTGTTAGTTTTTTCTAAAAATAAGGACTTTTAAGTTGATGATAAAAAAGAAAATTTTTAGTTGTATTATCTTCTAGAATGAGTTTACAATTTTGAGTTTTGATGGTAAAATCGTAGGAAGAACCCGAGAAAACTCTAGTTTTTGTCGTAGTATTCCATTGACTGTCGTGGTATTATTGGATGATATTTGTGGTGGTGGTGGTGGTCTTCATCGTCGTCGTGGTGGCACTGGTGGTGGCTTTTGGTGGCATCGATTTGTGGTGGCATTGGTTGGTGGTGTTTGTGGTCACTGTCGGTGGTGTTGGTATTCGTGGTATTTGTGGCATTAGTTGGTGGTGTTTGTGCTGGTAGTGGTTGTTGGTGTTTTGTTAGTGGTGGTATTTGTAATGTATTTTTTAAAATTTATGCATACATCAATTATAATGTAATTTTTGTTTTACTGTTATTTATAGGTAAAACATGTCTCCCAAAAGAAAAAAAAGTGAAAGTGGATCAACGTCTAACCACAAAAAAAAAACTACAGTATAGAAGGATTCGGAGGAGCTTCCTAAACAATCTCAGTCAGAAAAAAGTGAAGCTGAGGAGAGATATGAAAACAACATTGAAGGAGGTGGACAAGGGTTTGTAAATAGTAATGAAAAAAAATAAAAGTAAGAAAGAGGAAGAATTAGAGAGTGAGAAAGAGAAAGAGGATGATCATCAACATGATGATAATGGATCACCAATGGGGTGTGAATTAATATCGACATACCAGCATGATCCTATCAAAACTTTTTGTATTGACAAGTTTCAAGTTGCGATGTCGATAAATGACCAAAAAGCAGAAGAAGAACTAATTGGTGAAATTGTATTTAAATGTCAGATGGGGAGTAAATTTATTTATTTTAGGAAAATTATGAACGACGAAAACATAGACGAACTTTTTAAGAAAAGCTATTTTGGACACTTTCTTGAGCTGCCTGAGTCCCCTGCCCGTTTTTATATGAGAATGGTATATGGTCTTTTCAAGCGCAGGATCAAGTACGTGGGGGATGATGAAGATTCGAAGGAAGGGGGAAAAAATAGATGAAATCTGGATCAACTATTGTGGCATGCCGGTTAATTTTGGCTTTCAAGAGTTTTCCATTGTGATGTGCTTGAGATGCCATCGTCCACAAGAACCACCTATCGCCAAGGGAACACTCCGCAAAAGATTCAAGGCAAGAAAACGCAAGGAAAAAATAGATGGGTTGTTTGACATTGCTCGACGTGGCTATAAAGCATCGGGTTTGTTGATAGAGCTCATGGATAAAACCATACCAAAGCAATACAGGGAGCAATTGTGCTTAGTTTGGTTTGCTCATTCGGTTATATTGGTAAGAGATGTCAACAAGGTCATAGAAGATGATTTGTTAGCGCGTGCTGAGGATTTTAATAAATTCAACAATTATCCATGGGGATATGACAACTTCTACTTGACTGTCCAATATTTACTGACAAAGCTATCCTTAGGGACGACCACATTATACGGCTTTCCTTGGGCTTTCATGGTAAAATTAATCACTATTTTAACTCATCTATTAAGTTATATTAAATATAGTTATTATGACTTTTTTTACTTGCTTCCTGTTTACATTTTTTAGGCTTGGTCATTTAAATCCATTCATCCCCTTCGAAAACAGGTAATGGATTACTCGGATAAGGTTTCTCATCCAAGGATGTTTACGTGGTTGGATGTAAAGAGCAACACCAAAATTAAGGAGGCTGATCTCTTTAACCCTCCGGATGATGCAATATGTCTTATTCAAGTAAAATAATTTTACTTAATGAAAGATATTGAATAGATGTTATATCTGGTGCAACAGATATATCTATTGGGCCAGATGGGACATCTGTTGCGACAGATTACCTGTCCTGTGCCAACTGGTGCAACAGATGGATAATCTATAATGACAGATGATTGATATCTTGCATTAGATTACCCATTTATTGCTTTGGTTCTCTGAACCCGACTCCTAATAGATTAACCATCTACTACAAATTATGCAATAGATGTGTAATCTGATGTAACAAATTATTAATACACATACAAATCATCTGCTGCATAATATGTAATCCAACAGATTACCCGTCTTGTGCAACTGGTGCAACAGATTGGTAATCTATTGCGATAGATGATTGATATTTTGTATCATATTATCTATGTGTTGCTTTGGTTCTCTGAACCCAACTGAAATGATCTTAACTATCGACTGCAAACTATGCAACAGATGGGTAATCTAATGCAATATATTATTAATCTGTTGCAGAAGCTGACTATGTTAAAATGTAACCCAACTGTGAAAATTATTATATTATATGATTTAAATATATCTTTCTTTTTTCCTAGGTTGTGCATTTATCAATCATGCCTACTGAGAAGGAGTCGTTGATGACTTCTTATATTACTTTAGGTCATGTTGATACTATAGTAGACCTAATGGTGGATTTGATAAAGAAGAAGTTGGCTAGAGCAATAGCCATAAGAAGAGCAGTTAGGTAAGGTCAGCCTAATGTTGAGGCTCTTCATGACCAACCTACTAAGGCAGATCCAGGTGCTTTTTCTGGTAGAGTTGTTGGTGTTGGTGGAAGGTATGCTGATGCTGCTACCACTCGTGATGATGAGCATGTTGATGCTCAAAAAAAAATAAATATGTTGAAAACACCCCTTTTCACCCTTACACAGGTCCCTCTCACCCCTCTTCACCCTCGTGTTCTCGTTGCAAATGCGAAGAGTGCAAGGACAGCTAGGATAAACTCTTTAAAAAAGTAGAGGCTATCTCTAAAGCTGTCGAGGAATTCAAATCCAAGAGAAGTGTCATACAATCCAAGAAAGTGAGGGATCCATACACTCCTACAGTGTTTGTTAGGAGGAAAAAAAAGAGCAATAACTGACGTACTCTCTGGTGGAAAATAAAAAAAAGTTGCAACTCTTCCCTCTCCAAAAGCTGTTAAAGTTCAGGGGCCATTCAAGAAGGTGGACATATACGCGGAACTTGGCGCCAAAGAGAAGAGAAATCTGCGATAGGACAAGAATACCAAGCCAGGGGCACCAGATTACCCCAGGCCTCCCTTTCCCCCTCAAGACTTCCAGATTATGATAGATATGTGTATGCGGTACGAGGATAAGACAAGTTTACTCTTACTAACCTAGACTTCTAATCTACACCATGAAGAAGAAGCTACACAACAGATGTGAAATCTATTGCAACAACTGGGTATTCTGGTGCAACTAGTAGTGGTTTTGTTGCAACTTACTATCCATCTATTGCATGAGTTGCATTGGATTATTGATTTAGAGAATCCTATACAACAGATGGACAATCTTTACAATTACTAACCTATTTAAAAATTAACTTCTTATATCATAGCATGTTGACAAAATTCTCTCTCATGAGGAAAAGGCAATTAACGCACCCGAAAGCTTATGACGCTGTCGATAGGATAATGGACCTCAAATTCTGTAAGGAGCTCAAGGATAAGTATGATCAACTCAATAATGATGTATTAGATTGTAGCGAGGGATTTGATTTCTTAGTTTCTATGTTGGACTGAGATAAAGAAGATATAATAAAATATGTTAGAGGGGAGAGGCCAAATCTATACGGCAAGAGCTGGACCGAGGCAAAGAGGATTCTTGCAGTCATTAGAATGGATGGCATACATTATTGGGCTATTGAGATACTACTTAAGAAGGAAGAAATCAAAGTTTATGACTGCAACGAACCTGCCGTCGACGAGGTCGATCTTTTTTGCTCGTGCAGCCACTGATGAAGTTGTTGCCCATCTTGTTGAGGGAGAGTAAACTGATAAATCATTTACCAAAGAAAGTGTTGATAAAGAAACCATGGGATTTTGAAGGTTGAAACAAGGGCATGACCCTTTCAAATATTGATACCAATTACACTTGCGGTTTGCACGCTCTTGCACACATCGAATATTTGCTGACCGGCTCAGAAATAGCCAAGCCAACGACCTTTCTGTGCGACAATACTGTGGTAAACCTGCAAGTAGTCTGGGCTTATGGGGTACTAACTGGACGCTTGAAGCCTGTGTATGTAAAAGAGCCTGTGAAATAATAATTTTTTATTTCAAGTCATACTTTACTTTACATTACTTTAAATTACAAGTACATGAGTGGAAATTAATTTTTTTTGATGAAAGTTGAGGTTTTTTATAATGCAATAGATTGTCAATCTGTTGTAAAATATATTCTATTTGTTCTGGCAGATAGTTTATCTGTAGCAATAGGTTGGTTATCTGTTGCATTATGCCAATGCTATTTCTATCTAATCCAAGTCTAATCTGTTGCAACGGTGGAAAGAATTGTTTGATAATTTCCAACAGATGGCATAAATTTTACAACATATGCCTAAATCTGTTTGATATTTTACAACAATTATGCTTGAATATCTATGTGCTCGATAACACCAAACCAGTAGCAAATACACCACCATGAAAATTCAGCAATTAGGCTTGAATATCCATGTGCCCAACAGCACCAAACCAGTAGAAATAACGGCAATAATATAGTATCTTCTTGCTTGATTTCGTTTCTCTTCAGAAGCCTTGACTTTGTTCAACAAACCCCAGATTACATGATTTTCTTGTGAAAGGTGTCGTTCTTCATACTAATCAAAGTAATTACATCCATCCAATTTCCATAAAAATAAGAATACAATTACAAAACAATTACAAGTCAATAATTAATTAACTGATTAAATAAAAAAATTATTATCTTTAAAATCTTATAAGTACAAAACCTACGACCTGGATTTTGTTGAGTTCAAGAAATCTTCAATAGAGATTCATGACCGCACTTACAATATAGAAAATTGTTATCACAAAAAACAGTGAAAGATGCGCTCGACATTGTTTAGCTTAGTTGGAAAAATAAAAAAAATGAAGAAAAGAAAAACCAATGCAAATAATTTGAAGAATTTGGATAGATACAAAAAGATGACGACAAAAAAGAGGATTTGGGAATTTAGGGTTAAATTTTAGGAAAAAGATGAATAGATAAGACATTAGGGGGAAAAAAACGATCGTTGGGGGCCAAATCAGATGCCAAGTCAGCAAAAGTGACAACCTGACTCATTTGATGCCTATTTTATTTTACGTGTTTAAAATAAATACTGTCTACTTGATGCTTATTTTATTTTAGGTGTTTGAACTAAACACTGTCGATGGGTTTCGCCTTTTTTATTTCAACTCACTTTCACTTTTTTTTACATGTAGTGGTAATTTTTTATGTCCAATGAAAGTTGAATTTTTATAATGCAACAGATTCTCCATCCGTTGTAACAGATATTTTACCTGTTCTGGTATATAGTTTATCTATTGTAATAGGTTGGTCATCTGTTGCATTATGTCGGTGTTTCTATCTAAGTTTATCTGTTGCAGCAATGGGAAGACCTGTTTGATAAATTTCAACAGATTACCTACCTGTTGCAACATATGTCTAAATCTTTTTGATATTTTCCAATAGATGCTCCGTCTGTTGCAACAGATACATTATCAGTTGCAATATTTGAATCTAGTATTTTATTTCAATTAATAAGTTTAAATCTAAGGAAAAAATAAAATTCATAGACAAAATAAAATAAATAGAAGCCTTAAAAAATTAGTTGAAATAAATCAACGAATAAATGAAATGTAAAAAAATTATTATGGGTACAGATCTCAACAAATACGTCAACAATTTAAATATTGCTGACAAGGATTCTGACTCAAGCTATAAAGATCTACTCAATATGGACAAGTTCAAGTTGTTCTTCATCCGGTGCTATGGAATTCGACTTTTCTCGTCGTGGATCTTTATTGTCACTTACGTACGGTTTCTGCGCTTTCTGTTCTCTGTATTTTCATAAAAAGAGTAGAGTAGCTTATTGTCAATGCTATTCAGCAGTAGCTTCTGCATCCACCTGAAAAGCCAGAATTGGTCAATGTTAATCACGGAGATACAACAAAATGGAAAAGGATAACTCATTTGTTCTAGCAAATCAAACAGGTCTTCCTCCTATTTTAAATTATCCCAAACAGATTACATTTTTGTTGCAACAATGAATTAACTATTGAGATAAATTTCTATATGAGGAAGACTTGTATGATAATTTCCAACAGATGAATCATCTGCGCAATATATGACTCATCTATGGCAGCAGATAGGTCATCTATTGGTACAAATAAAAGCGGTACGAAGAGCTGTTTGATTTGCTAAAATAGATGAGACATATGTTTTAACAGATACTTTATCTGGTGTAACAAGTTAGTCAACTGTTGCAACAAATATATATATCTATTTGATAATTTTAAGCAGATGTGTTATCTGTTGAAACAAAAATGTGTTTGTTTGTTAGTTAGAACACATATATATTCACTTTCTTCAGCTCGTGCTGCTCTCCTTTGGACATTGTACATTGCTCAGTGTAACACATGGACATAGGAGTTGCAATTTCACTTTTTTGGATGCTTGATAATGCCTTGAAAATCACTTTCCTTCTCCTCTTAGCCTTAATCTCTAATGGAGTGGATGGAAATAAAATCCTCTTTGATGGAATGACACCCCTCTTAGATGTCAATTCCTTTACAGAAGCAGTTAATGCATTAATAGCATTAATCACTACATCATGTTTCGCCTTGCAGTCTTAACATTTGCATGCAGAACATTCGCTGGAAGAGGAAAAATCTGTATAACTAGTATGATCATACTCATAATGGTTTATTTTAAATACTCTAAGAGGAGCATCATAAGCACCAACAGCAGCACCACTACCACCACCAACAGCTCCATCACCACTAAGACTATCAACAACAACAAGCCCACCCTCCAAAATTATTTTTCTTTTAATGGTTGTTACTCCAAATAATTCTATTTTTATTTTGTCGATGATCTTAGGGTCCGATAAAGTTTGCACAGATCATAAAGTAAGAAAAAATGACATCTTCAACTCTCGATTGGTCGAAACTAGTGATAGATGCACAATCTAACATAAATCATTACATATACTAGAATGATGATTACATCATTCAAAAAATTATTAATTAAAATAAAAACTTAATTATAATTATACTTACTGCATCCTTCGGGGGGTTGAAGAGATCAAGAAATTTTATATTTTTATCAGTTTTGGTCGACAATCATCTCAAGATTCTTGGACAGGAAACTTCTTCCTGGTAGCTCACTTGTTGTCTCAAATAAGGAATGACTTCAAATGTCCAAGCCTATAAAATAACGTCAATAAATCAAAACCATTATTGAGTAAAAAATTGAAAGATATCATAATAAAAGAAAGAAAAATTTACCATAAAAGCCCATGGAAAGCCATATAAGTTGATTATCTTTTGTGCTAACGGAGTCAACAAATATTTGACAGTCATTTTGAAACTTTCATAACCCTAAGGATAGCTGTTAAACGCCTCAAGATCCTCGGATAGCTTTATTAAATCAATACTTATGTTGTTGTTAACGTCTCTCGCCCAAAGAATATTATGTACAAGCCAAACCAAGCATAATGACTGCTTGTGTTTCTTTGAAAGTCCTTTACCTTTCAACGCATATATCAAATTTTATTTTTGAAGCTTGGACCAACAATGGACACCAGGTCATCACAATCACACGACTTGCCCTTTTTGGGTGTGCAGGGTGCTTTTTTGGGTTAGAATAGGTATAACTTTAGAAGGAGGATAGCATTTTAGTCCAGTAACTATGGCAAACTCCTTCTAACTAAAACAAATAGGCAAGCCACAGTAATTTATCCACACCTCATCCATCTTATCTTTGATTTCATACATAAACCTATGCTTGAGAAGTTCATATACTATTTTCATTTGGAAACGAGCATTGTTTTCCTCCGACAAATCAAGATATTTTTCAAAACAGTTGTCCCTGAAATAAGCATCCAATTTTTGTTCTCGAAGTATTTTTTTGAAGGCGTCGAAAGATTTTTCCATGGCTGACTTAACCACAAAATCACCCATTAAATCTGTGGCACCATCACACTGCGTTCTCACAGGATAACGATCAATGCTGAAGAATTTGAACAACTCTTTGGCGGAAAGGCTATTAGCATTTGGATCATCTCTTTTGAAATATCCTCTCCCCGTGTTCATCATATTCTGCTCTTGATTGAGATAACGCTTGTAAAGCAAGTTCATAGAGTGGTGGATGTAGCCTAGCTACTTCACTTGTTCCTTTACTTGAAATTGATTCTGTTTTTATTCTTTTGGGAGCCATATTATCTAAAATTATTAGGAATATAAAAAAATATATTATAGTTGATTAATGCATCGTTAAAAAGTATAATAGTAAATCTAACAAGCAAAATAGTAAAATAACAGTTCCAACAGATCACTTATCTGTTGCACCAGGTAGTATATCTGTTGCAGCATATAACAAACCTGTTGCAGTGGATGAGCAATCTGTTGTAATAATACAAAACGTATCACTCATCTTTTATGATAGATAAATGATCTGTGCAACAAATCACACATTGTTACAACATATGAGTGATCTGTTGGAATAGTTAAATAACCTGTTGCAATGAATGAGTAATTTGTTACAATAATACAAAATATACTCATTTGTTGAGAAAAATAAATGGCCTGTGCAGCAGATCACATATCTGTTGTAATATCATCTATTGTAATATATGAGTGATCTGTTGAAACAGTTAAATAAACTATAACAATGGCTGAGTAATCTATTGCGATAATATAAAATATATCACTCATCTGTTGAGAAAGACGAATGGTCTGTGCAATAAATCACATATCTGTTGCAATATATGAGTAATTTGTCAGAACAGTTAACTAACCTGCAGCAACGACTGAGTAATCTGTTGTGACAATATAAAATATATCACTCATCTGTTGAGAAAAATAAATGGTCTGTGGAACAGGTCACACATCTGTTGCAACACATGAGTGATCTGTTGGAACAGTTATCAACGGTTAATATATTTTAGATTTCCTTCAACATAGAATCGTCTATCGCGGTAGATGAATAATCAGTTGAAAAAATCATGTCTTGGACATGTCCTATTGGAAGAGTTGATAGGATTTTATCCAACAGGAGGTTCATCTGTTGCATTAAATCATTAATTCGATGGTTTTTTCGTTGCATCAGATGGTTAATCATTGCATTAGATTTTTTATTCGATACTTAATCTGTTGCAACATATGGTTAATCTATTGCATCAGATAGTTAAATGGTTGCATCATATGCTAAATCTATTGCATCAGATAATTAATCTGATGGTTCCTCTGGTGCATCAGATGGTTGATCTGTTGCATCATATGACAAATCTGTTGCATCAGATGGTTAATATATTGCACCAGATGGATAATCTGTGGGAGAAAATAAAAAATAGTAGCACAATTTTGTTCAACAAAAAAACAACAATACCACCATTTTTACCAAGAACAAGAACTGAAAAAATCAACCCAAATCGTTGTTTTATTTTTATAAACATAAAAAACAAAAATCAAACTTCAAAAATACAACAAACAACAAAAAAAATCATAATTCACTTTGAAAAGAGAAGAGAATAAATACCAGAAATTAAGATTTTATTCAGACCGCATTTTAAATTAAAGCAACAAATATTAAAATTGTTAACCAGTACTATAACAGAAGTTGGCTCAAGTTCCTCGTTTTTTCCAAAACTAAAAAGGCCATAAATTTTTTACCTATGAAAGAAGAAAAGGAATGATGATAAATTCGAAGTTTTTATGGCTGGAGAGCGAGGCTATCACTTGATTGAAGGTTGAAGAATTCGAAGCTGTTGTGGTCAGAGTGCAAGGCTGTCACGTCAATTGAAGGTTGAAGTAAAAAAGGAACCTAAATCCCAACTATTTATTGTCAGATATTAAAGTCGCCGAGATTGAAAGGAGAAACTTGCAGAACTATAGGTTGGGAGAGAGTTAAGATAAACTATATATAGAGAGAAAAGAGACTGGTTGATTTGGATTGAAGAGGGGAACTTGAAGCCCAACTATTTATCGTCGAAGGTTGAAGTCGGTGAGAATTGAAAGGAGAAATTTACAGAACTGTCGGTTGAGAGAGAGTTGAGAGAAGCTGTCGAGAGAGATGAGAGAGACTGCTTAATTTGGATTGAAGAGGGGTATGGGTTGATTTGTATTTTTGAAAAGATTAGAAAGTTTTAAAAATATTAATCAAGTCCATAATTAACTTAATCAAGTTTTCTAATGACGTTTGACCCTTTAAGTTGGTCAATGTCGCAAATCCTTCATTCGAGACTTAAAAGACACCTTTCCTTCAATTTTCTCAAGGAAAAGAGTACATAAGTCCCACGTATAGAAATTTTTTTTTTGAGTCTCACATACCTAAGTCATACTTGTGTGAGACTCTTCAAAACTAGACATTTGAAAAAGGAAGGTCCAATTCTACCACAATTCTCTCTTCTTTAATTCATCTTTTTCATCCAAACAACCTCCTACTTTCAACCAGAACAAAATTATATTCTCCTTCACTCTCTTTTTATAATCCAATACTTGTTTTCTTTTTTTCTTTTAATTTTTCTCTTGCTCGTTGAAAAAGAGATAATAGACATTCCATGAAATCACTTTTTATCCAAATCTATTAGCAACTAAACTACTATAATAGCTTCATGGTGGACTTTTAAGACGATGGAAGGATTAGAGAAAAAAAAAATTCAATCTACAAGCTAAAAAATATACTAAGCAATTATAAATATCTAATAATAATTTGAAAATGGATTTTGAACACAGAAAAACTGGAGATCCAAAGTTGATATTGGAGAAAAATATGGATTAACTTTTTCACCTTAATTTCTTCCATGATCCTCTCCACAAATTGATGATGTAAAAGTGATGGAAGATTTTTTTTTCAAATATCAAAAATCTCGACAGTTTGAAATTTAATTGTAGAAAATTTTGACATTTTGCATATTACTGCAATTGCAATTTTGAGTTTATCGAGATACATTAATTAGTATGAAGATATATTTTTTCCTTGTAAAGATACATAATTAGCTTCTGATATTTTTTAATTAATTTTGAGTCTGTCGAAATACATAATACATCCAACGAAGATATTTTTTTTCCTTGTAAAGATACATAATTATCTCCCGATATATTTTTCTGATTTTGAGTTTGTTGAGATATATAATTAGCTTCCTGATATATTCAATGAAAATACATAATTAGTTAAAATTTTTATAATTACTTTATAATTAGCTTTTTTTTTGTTGGTAAATAGAAAAATAAATAAATTAGAAGAGCTTGTTTGGAAGAGCAACACAGATTTAGAGAAAAGGGAAAATTATAGAAGTGGGTTCCACTTGTCTAAATGTCAACTTTGAAGTTTCTCACGCAAGTATGACGTGACATTTTATTTTGATTCTCACATGCCAAGTCATACTTATGTGAAACTCTTCAAAACTGGACTTTTGAACAAGTGGGATCCATTTCTACCACAATTTCTCTCTTCTTTAATTCATCTTCTTCTTCCAAACAACCTCCTCCATTTACAGAATAAAAATTATATTCTCCTTCACTCCCTTTTATAATCCAATACTTGTTTTCTTTTTCTTTTAATTTTTCTCTTGCTCGTTCAGAAAGAGATATAGACATTCCACAAAATCACTTTATATCCAAATCTATTAGCAACTAAACTGCTACAGTAGCTTCATGGTGAATTTTTTAGGCGATGGAAGAATTCGAGAAAAAAATTCAATCTACAAGCTAAAAAAGATACTTAGCATTTATAAATATTTAATAATAATTTGAGAATGGATTTGGAATACAGAAAAATGGAGATCAAGAGTTGATACTGGAGAAAAATATAATTTAACTTTTTCACCATAATTTCTTCCATGATCCCCTCCATAAATCGATAATGTAAAAGTGTTGGAGGATTTTTTTTTCAAATAACATAAATCTCGACAGTTTGAAACTTAATTGCAGAAAATTTGACATTTTGCATAATTACTGAAACTGCAATTTTGGATTTGTTGAGACACATAATTAGTTCTCGAAAGATCCAACGAAGATACATTTTTTTCTTGTAAAGATACATAATTAGCTCCTGATATATTTTTTTTTTGATATTGCATTTATCGAAATACATAATACTTCCAATGAAGATATATTTTTTTCTTGTAAAGATACATAATTATCTCCTGATATATTTTTTTGATTTTGAGTCTGTTGAGATATATAATTAGTTAAAAGTTTTATAATTATTTTATAAGAATGGAGATTTGTATAAATCGGATAAGTTAAGATGTATGTTTATGCTATTTTTTCCCTTTTTGGTTGGTAAAGAGTAAAAACAGAAAATTAGAAGAGGTTCTTGGGATAAGGAACACATATTTAAAGAAGAGAAAAAATTGTAGAAGTGGACTCTACTTGTCCAAATATCAACTTTGAAGTGTCTCACACAAGTATGTCGTGGCATGTGAGACTCAAAATAATTTTTTTTCCACGGATTACACAAGTTTTGTAATTATGGTGGTGATGCACAATGAGATAAGCCAAGGAGAATTTTATTAATTTAACACTAATATTGACGGTGCAACTACAGTAAGATACCTTGTCAGCCAATAATATTGCTCCAATTTCACGCTCATTGTGTCAATACCCTTGAAGTGTTTAAACACACGTGTTGATCTGCTTTCTGCTTTGACTTATAATATAGTGTAGTGTTTTTGACTTAAGTTTATTCCAGACAAATATTAGATTTTTAGGACATAATATTTCTCAAGGTTTTATTGAGCCTATACAATGAGTTCTAGAATTTGCTAAGAAATTCCCTGCTATTATTACTGATAAAAAACAACTTCAAAGGTTCCTCGGTAGTCTTAACTATATCTCCCATTTTTATGAAAATCTGTCTAGAGATTTAACTCCTTTATATGATAGACTAAAAAAGGATCACAAAACTCCTTGGACTCAAGTCCACACTGATTTAGTAAAATTAATTAAAAACCGAGTTCAAACTCTTCCTTGTACATCTCTTGCAAACCCTAACTGGTTAAAAATCGTTGAAACAGATGCTTCTAATATTGGATATGGTGGAATACTTAAACAAGTTAATCCCCATACAAAAACAGAATATTTGATTCGATTTTATTCTGGTAAATGGACTGAAAGTCAGAAAAATATGCCACAGTAGCCTATGAAATGTTAACCATTGTAAAATGTGTTTTAAAATTTCAAGATGATTTGTATAACAAAAAATTTATAATTAGAACTGATGCTCAATCCGTTAAATTTATGTTTAACAAAGACTTTAAACATGATGCCTCTAAATTAATATTTGCGCGATGGCAAGCTCAATTAGCCCCTTTTGATTATGAAATACAATATAAGAAGGGTAGTGAAAATTCATTGCCTGATTTTCTATCTCGCGAATATCTAACATGAATTTGCGAATATCTAACATGAATTTTTACACATACTTCCTCTCTGAGAAAACTATAATTACTATTATCAAATGCATTCCTTTAAACGAAGATATTCATTTTCTTATTTTAGAAAATCTAATTCGTAGCATAATAGAAGAAGATTTATTCCTTAACCACAACGAATTTCTTGAAAATGAAATTTATTGGTTTGATATTGACTTAAGTGATTAATGTTTACAGATATAATGAAGTTCTTTCTACACTTCTTCTTTGAAAAGTTCCTAATCACCTTTATAAAAGCAGTTCCTCTAAATATGGATTTACACATGCTCATACTACGGAAAGTCATTGATGACCTTATCACAAAGGACACACTTTATGAAGATCTCTCTAAATATATGTCATGGTATGCTGATCAAATTCCTGATTATTGATGCAGTATGAATCCTCCTTGGCAAATAGCCAAAGGAAGAGGACGAGGTGGAAGGAATCAAAACTCTTCATATCAAGGAGGACGAACAAACCCTTCATATTTTGATCGAAGAAATTCTGCATATAGCTCTGCAAGTTCGACCAGATGCAGACTTGACTATGTGAGTAGTCTTTTCAAAATATCTGGTTGGAACTAGTCCTTCTTGAATACAACTAACATCAGCTCCACTATCAATCATAGCAATATTAGTGATAGAAAATTCCTTATTTATTAGAATAGTGCAATTTATATACCATTTATGAGCAGTAACTATTTGCATTATCCCCAAGAAATAATCCCTCTTTTTAGTAAAAAATCAGTTATATCCTCCTATTATCTTAGGAACACCTTTCATAAATGCTATTTATCCTCATACACATATTGATGTAAATGGTTTTAAAGCTACCTATAAGAATAAACAAATCTCTTATCCTTTTGTTACTAATCCTGTAACAAGGGATATAAATTCCCTTATCAGTATGAAACAAAAGCAAATTAATTTTTTACAACTAGAACTAATGAGTATTAATATTTTTGATACTTTAAAATTAGTAAAAATCCAAGAAAAAATAAAAATAATTTCTAATCAATTGATTCTTGATATTTGTGCTGATCATCCAAATACTTTCTGGAACCGAAAGAAGCATATTGTTTCTCTTCCTTAGGAAAATGACTTTAGTGAAGAAAAAATTCCAACAAAATCTCGACCCTGTCAAATGAATACAGAGTTAGTAGAATTCTGTAAGAAAGAAATTGATAGTCTTCTGCAAAAGGGTCTTATAAAACCTTCAAAATTCCCTTGGTCTTGTACTGCTTTTTATGTCAATAATGTTGCTGAAAAAGAACGAGGAGTACCTCGATTAGTTATAAATTATAAACCTCTGAATAAAGTTTTAAAATGGATTCGATATCCTATACCGAATAAAAAAGACTTACTTTCCAGATTATATGATGCTAATATATTTTCTAAATTTGATTTAAAATCTGGTTATTAGCAAATTCAAATTGATAAAGAGCATACTTATAGAACTGCTTTTAATGTCCCTTTTGGACACTATGAATGAAATGTTATGCCATTTGGTTTAAAAAATGCTCCTTCTGAATTTCAAAAAATTATGAATGACATTTTTAATCCCTATATGGACTTTATCATTGTCTACATTGATGATATTTTAGTATTCTCAAAAACCCGTTCGAAGTGGTCGACCTAGATTATCTTTTCTGGGTTTATCATTGGTGGCATTAAAAATAGCTTCGTGTTTATCATCGTCTAAGAAATTATCCCACCAGCCTCGAAGTTGGCCAGTAAATCTCGCAACAATCTGATTCTCTGGTGAAGCAGTGGCTGTGGCAATAGTAGCATACATGGACATCCGATGGATCAGAATAGAGATCTGTCGATCAGATAATCCGTCAATATTCCATTCATAAATAGCTTCTCCACTATAAGAAGTATTTGTTTGATTCCAATCTCTTTCCTCTATCGGAACATCTTGAGGAGTTGGACGTGGATAATATGCAATAGACATACGGGGAATATCAGCATATTTTTTTTCCCGGTGGTTTTTTAATCATACCTTTTAGCTTATTAAGCTTGGAAGAGATTACATCTCCAATATTTTGAGTAGATTCGATATTATCAGCAAAATTAGACTTGAGATTTTGTACAAAATCATCAGAAATATTAAGAGGTTGAATGTTCAAATGAGAGAATTTTTTGTCTAAGAGTTTTTCTAATTGGTCTAATTGAGAAACTTTTTCAAATCCTTCTATTTCAGGAGGTCTTTGGATACAAGGTTTAGATAAAATATATCCTTCTTCGTCTGTGGTTTTGGAAGTAGAAGGAATGTTAGAGGAATTCATCTGGGTGCTAAGTTTGTTAACTAACTCAATTAATTCGTCAAGTTTTTTATCAAGAAAGGAAATATGCTCTCCTAAAACCTTAACATAAAGACTCAAATAATTATTTTGGGCGATAAGGTTATTTATTTCAGAAACAGTAATTTTTCCAACATCTTCACTGATAAATTTTTGGAAAGCAGAAAAAGTCATACCAGTATTATTTGGTAATATAAAGGAAGACTGAGGAGGATAAAGTGCCTGAGTAATTGTACCATCAGAATTTTGATAAGAACTTTCTATTATTTTGATATATGACGGCAAATATGCAGACATGAACCATGGTACAAAAAATAATAATTTTATTATGTAAGACACATATTTCATAGAATTCTTCTGAAATATTTCGTAATTCATCAGGATTATAGGTTTCAAAAAATCATGTCCTAAAGGTTTTTCATTTTTCAGAAAAAAATTCTTTCTGAATATATTTTCTTGCCTGAGAAGCAGGACTAAAATCAATAAGTTGTGTCATCATAGTTAAACAGAATTGATATCAAAATCCATCTCAGATGGGGTAGGATTTTCACTATCAAAATCTTGAACTATATTAGTTTTGGAGTTGATTTTTATCTTTTCTACACCTTTAGGTGTAACATGCGAATCTGCAGACTTAATAGTATGCAAGGATGCCGCTCGATTCCTAGCTGAACCATAATCAGGTTCTATAGGAGAAATATTATGAATAGAATGAAGTCTTCTTGGTATTGAAAATGAATTTCTATACACTGGGGGATTACTATCAAATTGTAGACAAATTCGTCCATCTAAATTTTGAGTTACTTGAGTTAACTCTGAATTAGTCACATCCTCCGCCAATTGTTTTGGGGAAGTGACTGAGTTTAAAATCCATGTTTGGGGGAAGTCAATTTCATCCCATCTAATAGGTCTTCGGGTAGTAATCCTGGATTTTATAAAATTAGTTTCAATAAGCATAGTACAATCAGAATTATCATCTATTAACTTACATCGAGGATTTAAAGTTGATAATAACCGATAGTATATGCGGTAAGATAATCCTATAAGTTCAGATCCAGGGGCATAATCATATCCATGAGTTTTCACATTTAAGGTTAAAGCATGAAGAATATTTTCATCAGTCAGAGATAATTGTAAATTTGGCTGAGTATTAAAATATACAGGACCATAGGCAAGAGTAGATTCAATAGATCCCATTAAGGATTTTCTAAAATTTAGATTTCTAGCATCACGCAAAGCAGATAAAAATGTTTCTCTGATACCATTTAACAGGATCTCTTAGGCTGGGGTATGCCACTCAGCCTACCAAACCATATAATAATATCGGATTAAGCCTAAGTCGGAAGACCAGACCAATGCACCAACCGAACTAGAAAAGAATCTTAAATAGTTTAATGACTGTATGGGCTATTTTACCCAAACATAGGGCCTGTCAGGGATTTAATAACCTTATGTTAAACCTATGTGCCTAGAAGTTCTAATTGTGCAGAATTCGCCCTTTTCTTAACAACACAATGGGCTAGAGAGGCATAACTTTCTAGACGGAGTCACAGAGACAAGGCTAACATAAGTGTATTGAACTCGACTGTACCTCCATTTTGGAACCAAGTCAATAAATTAGAAAGATTCTTTTATATTTTGATAGAGTCTGAAGCTTTCATAGTTAACATGTCAGCGAAGTTAGATCTTCAACATAGGTATAAGAAACCTTTCAGCCGGACATAGTCACGGCTGGGTAGGGTAGAAGTTTATTTAAATGTACACAAGTAAGAAAGAAATATGTACCTGATTTTTCAAGAACCAGACTGAAATAGTAGTAAACAGTAGCTTCTTCTTTATTTAATTCTTGAATATGTTACAAAGAGAGAGAGAGAGGGTTTTTAGAAAACAAAAGAGAGAATTTTTGAACTCCTGCCTCTTCACAAGAATGAGACGTCTATAAATAATAAAAAGGGAATCTTGCACAGTAATGGATGGGTCCCTGTGCACAATGATTTTACTATTACAAAAAGGAAAATTAGAGGGGTTTTTATCAAACAGTCTTGTCTTGTCTTTTCCTTATGTCTTGTCTTTTCCTTTCCATTTCTTGATGAATGCTTTAGCCTTTTCAATTTCTTCCTCTTCTATCAGAATTTTCGGAGGTTGGAAATCGGTAATATCTTCAGTATTTGCGTCGGTACTATTCATTGAGATGTCTGAATTTTGCTCAACAGTTTGAAGTAATTTATCTCTGACTTCTGATAAATATTCTTCTATCATTTGCATTTTATTCCCGTCATGTGCAGATATTCTTCTAGAAACATAGTTAAGACTTTTTTCTTCAACCAAAATTGATTTTTTGGGAGTTTTTTCATATTCAGCAATTTTCTTGATTATTTCCTCCCTTTGATCATGACCATAGATGAGTTTATTCTCTGGATCTTTTCGAAGCAATTTGTCCCAAAAATTACAATAGAATATCCTGTATAAGGCAGGGATTTGTTGAGTGTCATAGCCTATTTCTACGGACCATCGATGGATCCAAGGGATAAAGAATTCTATGTAGAAATACATCTGATCAATAGTACCCTTATGCTTACAATTATTGAACATTTTGGAGGAAGATTTGGTGCTTTCATTGAGAGTCCTAATGTTTCATACTGATTGGTAAATCTTCCATGACCAAGTTTATAATTTATTATATACCTCTGATTCCGAATCTGATTCTACTTCTGAAAATGATTTTGAATTACCTAATTCTGATAGTGAACTCAATTAGGCTGATAAGTGTAATGATTGTGATAATGATATTTGTAATTGTGATGAAATGATGTATAAACTTCAAGCACAATTCAAAGATCTTGATTTAAATGTTCAAACTCTTACTGCTGATAATGTCCTGAAATTACTGAAAGAAGTTACTGATGAAAAACTTCGTGAAAAAATCATTAATTTTGCTACAAAAAAAACTTTTGCTAATACCAGTATTTCTAAGACAACTCCTATGATAATCATCACATGTCTTATTCCTTAGCCGAGGTTAATCACGTCTTGCATTGAGTCAAACTCCAGGAAGAGATACTACCTTTAATAATTTAAAAATCGAAGTTGAACAATTGAAAAAAAAATTGTCTCCTTAAAACAAAATCAGATGATCTCCGATCATAGAATTTTGAAAATTGAAGAAAAGATTATTGACATCCCTGAAACTTCTATTACTTCAAAAGGAAAAGAAAAGGATTTGGAATACCCTGAAAATTCTAAAATTGATAAACTTAGTCCAATAGAAGATTTGATATAATATAATATTATATTATAATATAATATAATATAATATATAATATAATATAATATAATATAATATTATATAATATAATATAATATAATATAATATGTGAATTATTTCAAATTAAATAATAAACCGAAAATCAAAAATTATGAGATGAAATAGAAGGTGTAACATCAAACGACATAATTGTCATGTCTATCCACCATCTCATACCCTTTTCGTGACTTTTCTTTGCAAAAATGAGTGTTCATATGAAGCTTTGGCATGTGACTTCAATTTGTGGATCATTTCAACTCTCGAACAAACATCCAAAACTTCCCTTTTATTTTTTTTCCTTTTGCCATTTTCAAACAAAGGGGCACCACTTCTGAAAAACAAAGCCAGATATATATATTCATTCAATCAACAAAAGGCCTCTTCTTTTCCTCCTTGTTTTTTTCTCTTGTATGATCTTATTTTTCACCTTCTCTTTAACCAAAAAGGAAAAATAAACATAGACACTTGCACATCTTTCTTCTCTTTATATATATATATATATATGTACAAAAAAAAAAAAAAACACAGTTAATTTATGTTGGGTGTTTACGAGTCTTTATATCAGAAAAGACAGCCTTTTGTTGTTGATGGTTGAAAGAATCAAATGGAAATGGAATTTTACGCATACCCATCTCGTGTTTTGCCCTTTTCTTCTTCTATTTGTTCTTTTTGTATCAGGGATTTGGTCGATAAGGCCAAAGATTTCTTTACCGTTGCAATATCTGCAATCATTGGCAGCGTCTTCTCTGCAATTTTCACCTTCTTCTTTGCATTAGGTGCGTATACCTTGCTTTCCCTTCCTCACAATCACGTATTTGCTCCCGCTATTTGTGTGCATATCAATTCACGTTGCTGCTTTGATGCCTTATAATTCTTGATATATGTATGTAAGTATGCCCTGTATTGGGGGTTTGATCAGGGGCGCGTGTTGCCTTATTGAGATTGTTCCCTGACTTGAAACTAGGCTGCATAATTCAGGGCGCTTTTCTTAACAAGGATTCACGGAAAATTTAATCTAAAAATGATTTATGTTTAATAACCATGGTTTCTGGGCCAACTTACGCGCACCTGGACTAATTTCTGAGATACCTGCCATCTCCCACTAGCAATAATACCAGTTGCTACCAGGATTCTCTGTCTAAAAAGGCTAGAACAGATGAGAAGAAATCTAAAAAAAGGGAATTTATTTTTGGCGTTTCTATGGATAACGTGATGATTGTACCTTTTGATCTCCAAAATATGGAAACAATGTTAAGCTCGTTTTAATGAATTTGGGTTGGGACATACTCTCCTAAGCATGAGTACATTCGCACCTTGGTTTAGAGCGGAGTGGTTATAGGCATTCATATAACCACCCTAACTTTGTTTAGGATTGAGGTGAATTGATTGAATGATTGACCGGCAGGTATGTCTAAATGTGTAGGGGCTGCTTTAAATTCAAAAAGTTGGGTTTTATCTTTCTCTACTTAATGGAAGCTGGAACTAATCAGAAACCGATTGGCTTCTTGCAGTGGGCACCTTATTAGGAGCATTTACTGGAGCTTTGATTGGACAAGAGACGGAGAGTGGATTTGTTAGAGGTGCTGCAGTTGGTGCCATCTCTGGCGCTGTTTTCTCTCTTGAAGTCTTTGAGTCGTCTATGTTATTATGGCAGGCAGATGAATCTGGAATTAGATGTCTTCTTTACTTGGTAATCACTATAGCTCACTGATTATGCTGGGAGTTGGTTCTGTAATATTGTAACTTCAGTATATATGTGATAATAATAGATGGGCAAATCGTGTCCTGATCCCGTATTTGCTTTAATCAACGTCTCACTCCACAAACCAACAACCTACGACACCACGATCCCATACTAGTTGAGGTCAGCTATATGAATCATTTATATTCGTTAAGCTTCAATTGGACTGTTTATTCAAAAATAAGGGCAGCCCGGTGCACTAAAGCTCCCACTATGTGCAGGATCCGCGGAAGGGTCCCACCACAAGGGTGTATTGTATGCAGCTCCAGTGGACTGTTCATTCCTATTCAATAATTTATCTTGTTTGCTGACACCAGAAATTTTCTATATCTCACATCTATCCATATACTGACCTTCAAATCTCTAGATAATCTAGACGATTCTTCGCAAATATGGATTTAATGTAAGTTCACCAACCAGACTAGAAGTTAAATCCCAATGGTTCTTTTGCTTCCGTTCTATTATGTTCTTCACTTATTCTATATGGATTCAGAGATTGTAGATCTCTAGAGACAAATCCCTTTTATGTGGTTTTAGGTCCCAAAACATTTCAAGCGACCTTTCACCTACTCCTCTATGTGTGCTATTTTAACAACCACATTTATATCCAACTCATCTTGTAGAATTTCCCCCACACCAACTGAGGAAGCGGGCGAGAGAGCATTGTTACAATCTTAAGATCTTTTTTGTGGCTCTAAGGTATATTCTCTACTGATGAAACTTTTAAACTAAACAGATTGATGTACTCACAAGCCTGTTAAGTGGTCGATTGGTGCGTGAGCGGATTGGTCCAGCAATGCTAAGTGCAGTCCAGAGTCAGGTATATCATATATGCTGCATGACCGTTAGCCATGTAAAATTTTGCCAGCAACTTACTTTCCCTTCATCGTCTCACTCTTTCTTGTTGGTCAGATGGGAGCTGTTGAACTTGCATATGACGAGGTCCCTAACATTTTTGATACGGGTGGGGCTAAAGGCTTGCATGGAGATTCTGTTGAAAAGATCCCGAAGATTGTAATTAAAAAAGGTAACAACTTGGATGATTCTGGAGAGAGAGTCTCTTGTTCCGTCTGCCTTCAGGTAAATTACATTTACACCTTTTGTTTGCTATTCCTCCTGATATTGCGTTACCTTTTATTCCTGAATCCTTTTCTCTATTTTTATGATTACAGGACTTTCAACTTGGAGAAACTGTTAGATGTCTGCCACAATGTTATCACATGTTCCACTTACCATGCATTGACACATGGCTGTTGAGACATGGCTCTTGCCCAATGTGCAGAAGGGATCTGTAGTTTCTCCATAAATTATGACAAGGTTATATAAGTTCTTCATACTTGCTTGTATGGTTTCCTTAGTTGTCTTTCTTAACTTGTCCCAATTTTCAAGGAAACCTGTGTATTTAGTGGCAAGTATGTGTTTTTCCGAGTTTGGTCATTGTAGACTATATTTTACCCATAAATTGAGCTATTATAGTGTTCACTACTTCCAGTTAGTGGTATTCTGTATCGATGTTTCATGTTTTCATGCGTCTTGTGCAAGAAAAGGTTTGTCCTTGATCTGATTGCATAGCAAAACTTACGTGCTTTCTGGATTAAGCTACAAACGGTGTGTCCTACGACGTGCTTCTTTCTATTGAAGTTGTTTGGATGACCACAATTGAGCAATTTGGCCTGTGTACAGAATGCTATTCCCTTTCAATGCTCTGTCTGATCTAATATGAAATGTGATTAGTTAGTGATGGTTCTAGTCAAGGCGGCCAAGAGAATTAGTCAGTATGCAAATCTTCGATCTTTTTATTATGTGTTCCAACCATCAGACTGATGATATTATATCTGTATTTAATTTTGGCGATACTGGTAAAAAGGTTCTTAGTTTCACCTTTTTATCCAGTTGCTTGCCAGAAACTCTTGGTAGGTTGCATCATCTAGTTACGTCAGCGATTCGCCTAGTGAGTGGACTAAGGAGTTGTCCAACAACTTCACCCTCCTGAATCATTCTAAGGAGCTTCCAACAACTCCACCCTCCTGAATCATTCTGACTTCTTGTTATCTTAAAAACATCAATGATTGAGCTTAAACTTCTCAAATTGTTATAAATCAAACATTGTACAAATTCATTGAAGCAAGAGGGGAAAAAAGTACATATTGAACAACTATTAACTCATGCTTCTTGAATTTCTTCCTTTTCTAAATACATAACTACCCAACAACTATTAGAAGAGAGAAACTAGGTGCCAGTTGGCATCTTATAACAGCAAATGGGGCAAAAATCGCCATTCTCTGACCATTTTGTAATACAATCTCCACGAAAGATATGGGAGCAAGGCAATAATAGAAACACACTCCCCTTCCCAAGCTCTTCAAAACAGATTACACAGTCCTCATTCATAAATTTTCATCAGTTAGCCTTCATTCTCTTTAGCAACTGCATTGATGACTTACTAGCAGGTACCATCCTATTGAAGAATTGAAGTTGCAAGGGCAATTACTCATCAGAGAAATTGTTAACGGTTAAAGATACATCAATGAACACCTTCAAGTATTGGAGACTCTTGTTAGATTCATCATTAACAATTTTATCAACTTTGTGTATCATATCATGGAGGACAACGTGATGACAATTCCGATCAAACTCCTCAACCCAGTTCTCGAGATTTGATTGCATGACAGAATAGAACGTCATATGACCTATATACGGTCCATATAATATGGAAGGATCAAGTTATTTGGTACGTGTTTGTCGTCCTTGGAATTGCAGAACAAGTATTTACCAGTTTAGATCATGAGTATGAAGGGAAAATAAAGTATCCTCGTTGATGTTCAATCTTTGAAATCGAATGTAAAGTTTGTTCTTCTTTCTCCGTATTCTAGTGCTGATACTATTTGCTTGATTATGACGCTTGCGGACGACGAGGGCTGGTTGTATGTGAAAGCACCCTCCATATCGGCTTTGGGGCATTGGCACTTGCATGGAAGAGCGCGAAATCCGTCTGTCTAAAACTCACCTTCACAAATATATACTCGATATGTATAACCAAACCATACAGAGAAAGGGTGGAAGAGAGGTAAGGACAATTGGACTTCTTGTTATCTTCTTATCCCCTTTGAAACTGCTGCTCCTCAACTATTCCATCCGGTACCTATTATCTCCCAGTGACACGACCGATCAACTCTGGTCTGCCCATGATTTAAGATAGATCGGAAGAAATCCCCGCTGGTACTTATTTTAATTGCAATGTTTACAGCCTAAATTTGAAACGCACGCTGTCAGCTTCCTAAATTGCGTGTATTGTTGAACATTTTGATAGAGAATTTAGATGAGGAATTCTGATTGCGGTGATTAACCAGTGCTTAGAGAATCATAGACAGACATCAATAACAAAGATAAAGTGACAAACATTTATCATCTATGACATCTATCCATCTTGCAATTCCAATCAACCTGATTCATAATGAGTATAAATAAGTTGAAGAACAATTCTCAACAACGTTATTTTATCTCGTTGAAATGTGTCCTTGTAAAAACAGAACAACAGCATCATTCACAACATAATTCCCTTATAGCTAAATCCACTGTCAAATACAAATGGTAGTTGATGCTATATAGGCTGAAGAAATGAGTTGATAGAGGCATTGACACAATTCAGCTTCCAATTCCTATGCAGATATTCTGGAGTCCAAAATAAGTTCACTTCTTTATACTACAGTAAGTTTCACAATATGGCCTGCGGATCTTGTTAAATAGCAAAGGTTTTGTTATACTAATTAAATACGGCAACCATCGTCTACTCATGTAGTAAGAGTCCACAATGACTACATGAGATGAGATGAAATTGGAAACGGACTCGTTCTTGATGAGATTTAGGTACTAAAGAATATGGATCTATGTTTATGAAATTTTGATCCACGATGTTATGAATTCTTTGTACGGAAAAGGTCCAAATATGTCCTTAAACTATGAGAAATTAAGCAGATATGTATTGTTGGGTTCAATTGGTGTGAATAGAAAATGGAGGGACACAACCTTTTGAGGAAAAAACACATTGTTTTGGAAAAGGAGTGACTGTTCGGATAGTTGTGTCTGTTCAGAAAAAAAGATACAATGTTTCGAATGAACAGACATGACTCTTCCAAAGGATACACTTTTTCGGATGAACCGTTGCCACCGTATGAAAAATTTCTGCATAAGAAAAATATCCTCTTTCTTCTAAAATCTCTGTGTGATCATCTCCCGTTGAGTGAGTTAGAAAAAAATCAGAAAGTTTGAGGTACCGCTATATCCTGGTTATGAAGTCATTTTATCCTGAGAGGAAAATTCCGTAACCTCGGGTACTTGAGGGGAATTATTTCCTTAAGGACACTCCGTAAATTCGGAGGACGAGACTTTTTTCTGCCTCATCCATTTTTCTTTAAGAAACTGAAAATATACTTCTTTGAAAGATCATTTTGATCATGTGTTGAAGGTGTTGGACAACTTCATAAGTGTTCTTGATTTATTCTTGAACTTGTGTTGAAGTAGTGTTGCGAAAATACAGATTTTGTGTACCCGAAAGACAATAATCTTAAGAAAATAAATTTAACTTTACAGAATCTGTAAATTTTTATTCTTTTGGTTTCTGGAGATTAAAGCTATAAGCTTTCTACTCTGTTTGAACTTAACTAGTGGTTTGAAGACATAAAATCTTCATCACAAGTTAAAAATCACTCAGTTGACAATTGAAAGTCACAAAAACTTCATCGTTAAACTAGAAACAAAAGGTGTTTCAAGTTACTGCAACTTTATTAATAGTATTTTGATATACTAAAGGTTCTGTCTTGTTGTGACCGAAAAAATGACTAACGATAGTCAAGTGCATGATGTTGCAATGACTGTAGCAGCAACTAGTATTGCCACAACGAGTCGTACAAATGCTCCGCCGGTAATGGCACCAGCGGAGAAACTCGAAAAGTCGCGGGTATTGACTTCAAAGGTTCACATTTGAGGAAGATCTAGAGGTGCCCGATAAAACCTTTGAACAAAACCGATTTGTGATTGTAGAGGTTTGAAAACACTCCGATTTCCTTTGCAGGAACTACATCTTGAGTGATCTCCAAGATGATCTGTACAATGTGTATAGTGGAATAAAGATAATAAAAAAGTTGTAGGGAGCTGGAACGGACGTATAAGACAGAGGACGCAGGAACTAAAACGATCTTTGTTGTAAGATTCTTGGAATATAAAATGATAGATAGCAAGTCGGTTGTCTCCCAAGTGCAGAAACTGCAAGTGATCATCCATGATCTCCTTGCAGAAGGTATGATTTTTGAAAAATACCTTTGTTGAACAGTTTAAAATGTTCTTAGTATTCACATAAACTTTTCTGTAGGTTTGATCGTGAATAAAACATTTCAAGTAGCAGCAATAATAGAGAAGCTACCACCCATGTGAAAACGCTTCAATAACTATTTGAAATACAAATGTAAGGAGATGTCCGTCGAAGATCTAATTATTAGATTGCGCATTAAAGAAGACAATAAGGCTGCGGAAAGAAGGTCGAGAGAAAATTCTACAATGAATGGAGCAAATATTATAGAAGACGATCACAACTCCAAAAAACACAAGAAAGCTGGACAAAAAAGCAATCAACCTAAGAAGAAATTCAAGGGAAAGTGCTTTAACTGTGGCAAAATTGGCCACAAGTCTACGGATTGTCGTGCCCCAAAGAAAGACAAGAAAAAAGACCAAGAAAATATGGCTGAGTCCAAGAAAGAAGTGAATGATCTGTGTGCTATACTGTCCGAATGCAACTTAGTGGGAAATCCTCACAAATGGTGGATGGGTTTTAGTGCCACCCGCCACGTTTGCACTAATAAGGAGTTATTTGCTGATTTTGCTCTAGATCAAGGGGAAGGAAAGATCTTCATGGCTAACTCTGCTACTGCTAAAGCAGAAGAAACAGAAAAAGTATGCTTGAAAATGACTTCAGGCATAGTGTTGACACTCAACAATGTCCTGTATGTACCGGAGTTAAGAAAGATCACTTGATTTCTGAGTCACTTCCAGACAAGAACGGATTCAAATGTGTATTTGTTTTCGAAAAAATTGTACTTATTAAAGGAGAAATGTATGTAGGAAAATGCTACTTCAATTAGGGCCTATTCAAAGTGAATGTAATGAATGTTGAAATCAATAAAAGTTCAATTTCTTCTTACTTGCTTGAGTCTTATAATTTATGGCATGAACGATTAGGCCATGTTAATTACAAAACATTGCGAAAACTGATTAACTTAGAAGTTTTGCCAAACTTTGAGTGCAATAAATTAAAAGACCAAACGTGTGTGGAATCAAAGTATGCTAAGCATCCGTATAAGTCCGTTGAAAGGAATTCCAATCCCTTAGACTTAATCCACACTCACATTTGTGATATGAAGTCAACACCATCTCGTGGTGGAAAAAAGTATTTTATAATTTTTATTGACGATTGCAGTAGATATTGTTATATCTATTTGATAAATAGTAAGGATGAAGCAATAGATGCGTTTAGGCAATATAAAACTAAAGTTGAAAATCAGTTAGAGAAAAAGATCAAAACGATGGGAAGTGATAGGGGTGGGGAATATGAATCTCCCTTTGCGCAAATATGTGTAGAGAATAGAATTGTCCATCAAACTACAACCCTGTGTTCACCTCAATCTAATGGAATTACAAAAAAGAAAAACCGAACCTTAAAGAAAATGATGAATGCCTTACTAATAAGTTTAGCTTTACCGCAAAACTTGTGGAGGAAAGCTATCCTTACAGCTAACCGAATACTCAATAGAGTTCCCCATAGTAAGACACAATCAATTTTATATGAAAATGAAAAGGATGGAAACCCAACTTGAAATATTTCAAAGTGTGGGGGTGTCTAGCGAAGGTCCAAGTACCTATGCCAAAATGGGTAAAGATAGGACCTAAGACAATGGACTGCGGGTTCATATAATATGCTAAAAGTAGCAAAGCATGTCGGTTTTGGATTTATAAATCCGAACATCTGAATATCAATGAAAATACGGTAATTAAATCAGATAATGCTGAATTTTTTAAAAATATTTATACGTATAAAACTAGACATGAACAGTCTAGTAGGGGGTCTAAACGAACTAGAGATGAACCAAGTGAGAATGTACATAATGATGAAAATCCAAGATGTAGTACACGTTAAAGAATGTCAACTTCCTTTGGATCAGATTTTGTAATATTTCTCTTAGAAAATGAGCCTTAAACTTTTAAAGAAGCGATGTCATTGTCAGACTCATCCTTTTGGAAAGAGGCAGTCAATAGTAAGATTGACTCAATCTTAAGAAACCATACATGGGAGTTAGTTGATCTTCCTCCGGAAAATAAACCTTTAGGTTCTAAATGAATCTTCAAAAGGAAAATGAAAGCGGATGGTACTATTGACAAATACAAGGCAAGACTTGTAGTAAAAAGATTCAAATAGAAAGAAGGCCTTGATTACTTTGATACATACTCGCCAGTAACAAGGATAACATTGATTCGAATGTTAATTGCCTTGGCGGTGGTATATGATCTTGAAATCCATCAAATAGATGTAAAACAACATTCCTAAATGGAGAATTGGAGGAAGAAATCTATATGGAACAACCCGAGGGTTTTGTGGTTTTAAAAAAAGAAAATAAGGTGTGTAAACTTGTAAAGTCACTATATGGACTAAAACAAAAACCTGAACAATGGCATGCGAAGTTTGACCAAACCATGTTGGCAAACGAGTTCAAGATAAATGAATGTGATAAGCGTGTCTACATTAAAGACACTCCAAATCACCAAGTCATTGTTTGTTTATATGTAGATGATATGTTGATCATCAGTAGAGACATTTCTGACATAAAGGCCATAAAGCGAATGCTCGAGAGCAAGTTTGATATGAAAGATCTTGGAGTTACGGACGTGATCTTAGGAATAAGAATTCGTAGAACTCCACAAGGATTGGCATTGTCACAGTCTCATTATATCAAAAAAGTACTTGAAAAATTCAAGTATTTGGAATTTGCTATTGCCAAAACTCCATTGGATGTGAGCTTCGCACTTTAAAAGAATGAAGACGAAAGTGACTCACAATTAGAGTACGAAAGAGTATTGAGATGTTTAATGTATATAATGAATTGTAAACGACCAGACATAGTATGCGCTATTAGTAAGTTGAGTCGGTACACGAGTAATATCAATAAAACTCATTTGATGGCAATGAAAAGAGTTTTAGGATATCTTAAATACACCCAAGACTATGCTTTGCAGTATAATAAATATCCTGCGGTACTTGAAGGATATAGTGATGTAAACTGGATCATCGGTTCAAATGAAGTAAGATCCATAAGTGGATACATATTTACAATATGCGGAAGAGTAGTCTCTTGGAAATCATCCAAACAGACATGTATTGCTCGTTCTACGATGGAATCATAATTTATCGCGTTAGATAAAGATGGTGAAAAAGCAAAATGGCTCCAGTATTTCTTAAAAGATATACCTTATTGGCCCAAACCAGTGGCACTAGTATGTATACACTGCGATGCCAAGCGACAATAGGTAGGTCAGGAAGCATGATGTAAAACGGTAAATCTCATCATATAAGATGAAGACATAATATCGTTAAAGAACTTCTCTCGAGTGGAATTATCACTGTGACTATGTAAAGTCAAAGGATAATGTGTTGGATCCACTTACAAAAGGCCTGTCTATAGAAGGAGTTGAGAGGACATCCGAGGGAATGGGTTTACGTCCTAGGACAAGTCATCATGACGGTAACTCTACCTAGCAGACTGGAGATCCCAAGAGCTAGGTTCAAGGAGATCAAACAAAATTGTGTCTGACAGGTTTAACATTGTCAATATACCCAACCCATTCTCATGATGTAGACAATGATTAGTAAACAAGGATAAAACTTATGGTGTGAAGTCTTTTAATAATTATCTAAATTTGGCAGATTTGACCAAATATTTTAATCTATAGGATTGAAAGTTTAGAAATCACCTATGTGAGGATGAAGTCGAAGCCGATTCAAGGAGAATGTTAGTAAAGGCCTATTCTCTAAGCTCTCATAAGATCGGGACGCGTTCATGGTTGAATCGAACAAAACTGTGAGAACCATAAATGGTAAAATGCTAGTTGTATGCCATGTGTTATCTAGGTGTACATTAAAGCTCGACGGTTCAAAGATATCAAATATATCGATTGACCGAGTGCAACCGATGTATGTTCACTACGAAAAGTTCAAAGGGAAATCCACTTATCCAGATGCAATCAGTCTTTGCTTGATGATCACATACTTGTCCGTAAAGTTTTACAAAGAATAGCCATTCCCCATTCATATGGGGGATTGTTGTGTTTAATTGGTGTGAATGAAAAATGAAGGGACACAACCTTTTGAGGAAAAGACACGTCATTTTGGAAAAGGAGTGACTGTTCGGATAGTTGTGTCTGTTCAGAAAAAAGACACATTATTTCAAATGAACAGATATGACTCTTCCAAAGGATACACCTTTTTGGATGAACCATTGCCACCTTTTGAAAGGGCACTTTATGGCTATATAAACCTGCATTTTTTCCACAGGTTTAGTATGAAAAATTTCTGCATAAGAAAAATATTCTCTTGCTTCTACAAACTCTGTGTGCCATTGAGTGAGTTCGAAGAAAACCAGAAAGTTTGAGGTACCGCTACATTCTAGTTGTGAAGCCATTTTATCCTGGGAGGAAAATTCCGCAACCTCGGGTACTTGAGGGGAATTATTTCCTTAAGGACACTCCGTAAATTCGGAGGACTTGGCTTTCTTCTGGCTCATCTATTTTTCTTTAAGAAACTGAAAATATACTTCTTTGAAAGATCATTTTGATCTTGTGTTGAAGGTGTTGGATAACTTCATAAGTGTTCTTGATTTATGCTTGAACTTGTGTTGAAGTAGTGTTGTGAAAATACAGATTTTGTGTACCCGAAAGACAACATGTATGTGGCTAATACTTTAGCACAAAATGTCCTTAACGTCCAATACTTGGTCCAAATTTGCTCTTATATTAACGGAACTCACCAACTAACATGAAAATGAAAATCCATTATTTGTAATATAATATACCAAACAATTTATTGAGTACACCAAAGACGATATAGAATGGTAAATAAACCAACTCTAGCAAACACTATATATAGTTACGTTGATGAAGTTTGAAATTTCTCCCAACAAAAATGACCTTGAAGCAGCAGCCATTTCTATTTTCTCCTTTCTTTTTATTTCTACAACTGTCTCGATACAGTCAAGGATCATAAGGAGTGGCAATCAAAACAAGATCATCCTTTCTTGTTGCAGAAATTCCAGGCGACTCCGTCATGTCAAAATTTTCGTGACTTTGTCCATTAGGGAGTTTCCAATCGAAGTGATAAAGTAATTGAGCTAATGGTTGTCCAACATTGGCTAAACCAAAAAGCATTCCCGGACAAATCCTTCTTCCCGCACCAAATGGAATGAATTGATGATGACTTCCAAGAAAGTCAATAAAACTATTTTCGAATCTCTCTGGGGAAAAGCTTTCAGGGTCATCCCAACTTTCAGGATCTCGTCCAATTGCCCATGCATTAACTATGACTCAACTATGACTCGAGTTTTGAAAGGTATATTGTACCCGTCAATCTTTGTATCCTCCATACATTCTCTAGGGACTAACAGAGGAATTGGAGGGTGCATCCTTAGAGTTTCTTTGATTACTAACTTCAAGTACTTCAACTCATCAAGATCAATTTGTTGAAAACCTTTCTTTTCCTTCAAGACTTGTCTCACTTCAGCTTGTGCCTTTTCTAGAACACTTGGTTTCTTCATCATTTCAGCTAATGCCCAAATTATAGTTGTCGATGAGGTTTCAGATCCCGCGGAGAACATGTCCTACATGATGAAGAAAATTGAATAAAATACGACTTTAAGTTATAACTAATTTTCACACTATAAATGTAATAAATCCTTTATAGCGAATTCATGTTAATCTTTCAGGTTACCGTATTAAGCTTGATATAGAAAACTTACGATTAATATTGATTTGATATTGTCATCCGTGATGGAAATTTGAACTTCTCCGCTTTCTCGAACTCTTAGCAAAACATCGATCAAATCTTCACCACCAAATTCGCCATTACCCTTTTGGCCATCTGCTCGATTCTGTTTGTGCTCATTCACTACATTTTCCAAAATCTCATCGATTTTACGATGAGCCTTCACCAGTCTAGTCTTCGAACCACCAACATTATGCAGCATTTTCCATGTAGGGAAAAAATCAGCAGTACTAAATCCACCTGTCAATGATATTATTTCCCTCATGAAAATTATCAATTTGTCTTGGTCACCACATATTTTTCCCAGAGCTGATCTACAAGTTACCGAACTTGTAAACCAAAATATTTTGTCTGTGAGGTTGACGGGAAGATTTGACATGGTTCGTATAGATGAGACCATCTTCGACAGCTCATCCTGGCGAATTGACCCAAAGAATTTGACCATCTTGGCACTAAGGAGTTCGAGTATGCAAATTTTACGAATTTGCCTCCAATATTCGCCATATGGAGAAAATGCTATATCTGTACTATCATAATGTATGATGTCAGCCACAACAAGTTTCGGCCTCGTTGCAAAAGCGAGGTCGTGAGTTTTAAGTACTTCCTTCGCCATTCGGGGGGACGAAATGATGACGGTAGGAATTTCTCCGAGTTGTAATTGCATGAGCGGCCCATAGCGTTTTGCAAGATTTTTTAGGCCGTGATGAGGAAGAGGACCTGCCACTGCCAAGTGATGTAGGCTTCCAATAAAAGGTAATTTCCATGGGCCAGGAGGTAAGTTTAGCTTTTGGGTTTTCCATTTTTTGAGTAGAAGAATGATGCTGGTGAGAAAGAGCGAAAATGCAACAAAGTTAGTGAATTGAATCTCCATTCTGTTGGAAGGAATTAATTAATTAAGACGAATGAACATTGATGCATGCACTATTAGTTAATTTAAGATACGTATATATAGAGAGACATTGTCTAGTTAAAAATTCTAAATTGTAGGCTTAGCTATTATTTTATCTGGCATGCCCCTTTATTTAAAGTCACAATTATTATGCTAATGAAGTCTTGATACTACATACAAGTTGATTGATGACTTTTCCAACTTTGAACTTTTCTGGAACACTAAAATATTATAGCTAGTGAAGGGTGGAGTTTAACTTTATTCTCCAGTAAAACTAACTATACTACCCCGTCTCAAAATATATCACCTTAACAAAAATTATGTTAAACTATCTTTATTTAATAAATATTTCTTAAAAACTAAACACTATTAAGAAGATAGACCATAATTAAGTGTATAGTTGAAAAAGCATACTAACTGTTGTCTTGAATGTCTTAAAGTAACAGGTATTTTGAGATATTCTTTTTAATAAATAGTACTTATTTTGACGATGAATTATCATATATGATCCTGTTGATGTGTTATAGTGTTAACAAAGTCCAAAGCCGACACAGTATTTTCCTTGAATAGAATTATTGATGGGCAAATGGTTGGGTTCAATCGGTGTGAATGGAAAATGGAGGGACATAATTTTTTATGAAAAGACATATTGTTTTGGAAAAGGAGTGACTATTCAGATAGTTGTGTCTGTTCAGAAAAAGACACAATGTTTCGAATAAACAGACATGACTCTTCCAAAGGATACACCTTTTCGGATGAACCATTGCCAGCTTCCGGAAGGGGCACTTGATGGCTATATAAACCTGCATTTGTCCACAGGTTTTGGTATGGAAATTTTTCTGAAATACAAAATCTTCTTGTCTTCAAAACATTCCTGTGATCAATCAAATCGTTTTCGACGAATCCAATTATTTAAGGTATCACTATAGTTGGATTGAAAACCATTTTATCCTGGGAGAAAGATTTCAAAACCTTGGGTACAGTGAGGGGAATTATTCCTTAAGGACACTTCGTGAAGTCGGGGGACTTGGCTTTACATTTCTGTTTTATCTTAATTTCTGAAAAAATAAAACACACTTCTTAGAAAGATCACTTTGATCATGTTGAGGGTGTTGTTGTACTTCATAGTGTTCTTGTTTTAAACTTGAACTAGTGTTGAAGTTATTGTGTCAAATTACAGATTCTTGTACCAAAAAACGTTGAAAGACAACAATCTTAAAGAATAATTTTTAGAAAAAAGAATTTTTTTTTTGCTTGTTTGGTGAAATATTTTTTTCACTAAAGTTTTTTCTTTTCGAATCTGTATAGCTTGGTTTCTGGAGATTAAAGCTTTTATCTTTCTACTCCGTTTGAACTTAACTAGTGATTTGAAGAAACAAAATCTTCATCACAAGTTAAAGATCACTCGGTTGACGATTGGAAGTCATAAAAACTTCATCGTTAAACTAGAAACAAGCAGTGTTTAAAGTTGCTGCAATTTTTAATAAGTATTTTGATATACTTAAGGTACTGTCTTGTGGTGATAGGAAAATGACGATAGATAGTCAAATGCATGATGCTAGAACGACTATGGAGGCAACTAGTATTGCCACGATGAGTCATACTAATGCTCTGCAATCTATGGAACCAGCGGAGAAACCCAAAAAATTCACGGGTATTGACTTCAAGAGATGGCAACAGAAAATGTTCTTCTACCTCACAACTCTGTGTCTTCAAAGGTTCACAGTTGAGGAAGCTCCAAAGGTGCCCGAAGGAACCTCTGAAAACAAACGCTTCGTGATTGTGGAGGCTTAGAAACACTCAGATTTTCTTTGCAGGAATTATATCTTGAGTGGTCTCCAAGATGAACTGTATAATGTGTATAGTGGAACCAAGACTGCAAAAGAGTTATGGGGAACGCTAGAATAGAAGTACAAGACGGAGGATGCTGGAACTAAAAAGTTCTTTGTTGCAAGATTCCTGGAGTACAAAATAATAGACAACAAGTCTGTTGTTTTCCAAGTGCGGGAACTGCAAGTGATCATCCATGATCTCCTAGCGGAAGGTATGATTTTGACAAATACCATTGTTGAACAATTTAAAAATGTTCTTAGTATTCACATGAACTTTATTGTAGGTTTGATTGTGAATGAAGCATTTCAAGTAGCGGTAATAATAAAGAAGCTACCACCTATGTGGAAAGACTTTAAAAACTATATGAAAAACAAAACGTAAGAGGATGTCAGTCAAAGATCTGATTATACGACTACGCATTGAAGAAGATAACAAGGCTACGGAAAGAAGTTCAAGATACAATTCTGCAATGAGTGGAACAAACATTGTAGAAGATGACCAAAACAACTCCAAAAAGCAAAATAAAGCTGGAAATGAAAGCAATGAACCCAAGGAAAAATTCAAGAGAAAGTGCTTCAACTGTGGAAAGATTTTCCACAAGTCTGCGGATTGTCATGCCTCGAAGAAAGGGAAGAAGAAGGACCAAGCAAATCTGGTTTGAGTTTAAGAAAGAAATGGATGATCTATGTGCTATGCTTTCCGAATGCAACTTGGTAGGAAATCCTAGCGAATGGTGAATGGATTCTGGTGCCATCGCCATGTTTGTCCTAACAAGGAGTTATTTTCGACGTTCGCTCTGGCTCAAGTAGAAGAAAAAATCTACATGGCAAACTCCGCTACTGCAAAAGTGGAAGGAACAGAAAAAGTGTGCTTGAAGATAACTTCCGACAAAGTGTTGACACTTAACAATGTCTTGTATGTTCCTGAGTTCCAAAAGAACTTGATTTCTGTTTCACTTCTAGAACAGAACAGATTCAAATGTGTATTTATTTTTAAAAAAATTGTACTTAGTAAAAAAGAAGTGTGTGTAGGAAAAGGCTACCTCAATGAGGGCCTATTCAAAATGAATGTAATGAATGTTGAAATCAATAAAAGTTTAAATTAATTTTACTTGCTTGAGTCTCCCAATTTGTGGCATGATCGACTAGGCCATGTTAATTACAAAACATTACGAAAACTGATTAACTTAGAAGTTTTGCCAAACTTTGAGTGCAATAAATCAAAGTGTCAAACTTGTGTGGAATAAAAGTATGCTAAGCATCCGTATAAGTCCGTTGAAAGGAATTTCAATCCCTTAGACTTAATCCACACTGACATTATTGATATGAAGTCAATGCCATCACGTGGTGGGAAAAAGTATTTCATAACTTTCATTGACGATTGCACTAGATATTGTTATGTGTACTTGCTAAATAGTAAGGATAAAACAATAAATGGGTTTAGGCAATACAAAATTGAAGTTGAAAATCAGTTAGAGAAAAAGATCAAAACTATAAGAAGTAACAGGGGCGGAGAATATGAATCTCCCTTCGCCGAAATATATGTAGAGAATAGAATTGTCCATCAAACTACGACCCCATATTCACCTCAATCTAATGGAATTGTGGAAAGAAAAAACCAAACTTTAAAGGAAATGATGAATGCCTTACTTATAAGTTTAGGTTTATTGCAAAGCTTGTGGGGCGAGGCTATCCTTACAGCCAACTGAATACTCAATAGAGTTCCCTATAGTAAGACATAATTAATTTCTTATGAAAAATGGAAAGGAAGGATACCTAACTTGAAGTATTTCAAAGTGTGGGTTGTCTAGCAAAGGTCCAAGTCCTTATGCCTAAAAGGTTTAAGATAAGACCTAAGACAGTGGACTGTGTGTTCATAGGATATGATAAAAGTAGTAAAGCATGTCGGTTTTTGGTTCATAAATCCGAACATTCGGATATTAATGAAAATACGGTAATTGAATCAGATTATGCTAAATTTTTTGAAAACATTTATCCATATAAAACTAGACATGAAGTCTATTGGAGGGTCTAAATGACTTTGAAATGAACCAAGTGAGAATGTACATAATGATGAGAATTCAAGACATAGTACACGTCAAAGAATGTCAACTTTGTTTGGACCAGATTTTGTAACATTTCTCTTAGAAAATGAGCCTCAAACATGTAAGAAAGCGATGACGTCTTCGGACTCATCCTTTTGAAAGAGGCAGTCGATAGTGAGATTGATTCAATCTTAAGAAACCATACATGGAAATTGGTTGATCTTCCTCGAGGAAACAAACCTTTAGGATCTAAATGGATCTTCAAAAGAAAAATAAAAGTGGATGGTACTACTGACAAATACAAGACAAGACTTGTAGTAAAAGACTTCAAATAAAAAGAAGGCCTTGATTACTTTGATATATACTCGTCGGTAATAAGGATAACGTCGATTCGAATGTTAATTGCCTTGGCGGCGGTATATGGTCTTGAAATCTATCAAATGAATGTGAAAACCACATTCCTAAATGGAGAATTGGAGGAAAAAATTTACATGGAAGAGCCTGAGGGTTTTGTGGTTCTAGGAAATAAAAATAAGGTGTGTAAACTTGTTAAGTCACTTTATGGACTAAAATAAGCACCTAAGCAATGGCATGCAAATTTTGACCAAGCCATGTTGGCAAACATATTCAAAATTAATGAATGTGATAAATGTGTTTATATTAAAGACACTCCAAATCACCAAGTCATTGTGTGTTTATATGTGGATGATATGTTGATCATCAGTAGAGACATTTCAGACATAAATGCAACGAAATGAATGCTCGAGAGCAAGTTTGATATAAAAGACCTTGAAGTTGCGGATGTGATCTTAGGGATAAGAATCCATAGAACTCTATAAGGGTTGGCATTGTCACAGTCTCATTACATCGAAAAGGTACTTGACAAATTCAAGTATATGGAATTTGGTATTGTTTAAACTCTATTGGATGTGAGCTTTGCACTTCAAAAGAATGAAGGTAAAAGTGACTCACAATTGGAGTACTCATGAGTATTGGGATGTTTAATGTATATAATAAACTGTACATGACTAGACATAGCATGCGTTATTAGTAAGTTAAGTCGGTACACGAGTAATCTTAATAAAACTCATTGGATGACAATTAAAAGAGTTTTGGGGTATCTTAATTACACTCAAGACTACACTTTGCATTATAATAATTATCCTGCGGTACTTGAATGATATAGTGATGCAAATTGGATCACCGGATCAAACAAAATAAAATTCATGAGTGGATATGTATTTACTATCGATCGAGGAGTGGTCTATTAGAAATCATCCAAACAGACTTGTATTGCTCGCTCTACAATTGAATCTGAATTTATCGTATTCGATAAAGCCGGTGAAAAAGTAGAATGACTCAGGAATTTCTTGGAAAATAATCCTTATTAGCCCAAACTAGTGGCACCAGTATGTATACACTGTGATATACAATGGCGATAGGTAGGGCAGGGAGCATGATGTACAACGGTAAATCTCATCACATAAGATGGAGACATAATACCGTTATAGAAATTCTCTCTAGTGGAATTATCACTGTTAACTATGTGAAGTCAAAGGATAATGTGTCGGATCTAATTACAAAAGGCCTATCTAGAGAAGGAGTTAAGAGAACATCCAAGGAAATGGGTTTAAGGCCTAGGACAAGTCAGCATGACAATAACTCTACCTTGCAGACTGGAGATTCTAAGATCTAGGTCGAAGGAGATCAAACAAAGTTATGTCTGACAAGTTCAACATTGTCAAAATACCAACCCATTCTCACGATGTAGACAATGTTTAGTAAACAATAATAAGACTTGAGGTGAAAAGTATTTTAATGATTATCTAAATTTGGCAGATTTGACCAAATAGTTTAATCTATAGGATTTAACATTTAGAAATTACCTATGTGAGGGCGAAGTGGAAGCCGCTTCAAGGAGAATATTAGTAAAGGCCTATTCTCTAAGCTCTCATGAAACCGGGACGTGTTCATGGCTGAAAAGAATAAAACCCTGAGAACCATAAAAGGTAAAAGGCTGGTTATATGACACGTATTGTCTAGGTGTACATTAAAGCTCGACAGTTCAAAAATATCAAATCTACCGATTGACCGAGTGCATCCGATGCATGTTCACTATGGAAAGTTCAAAGGGAAACCCACTGATCCTGATGCAATCAGTCTTTGCTTGATGATCACATATTTGTCCGTAAAGTTTTACAAAGAATAGCCATTCCCCATTCATGTGGGGTATTGTTGGGTTCAATTGGCGTTTATGGAAAATGGAGGGACATAACCTTTTATAAAAAGACATATTATTTTGGAAAAGGAGTGACTGTTCAGATAGTTGTGTCTGTTTAGAAAAAAACACGATGTTTCGAATGAACAGACATGACTCTTCCAAAGGCTACACCTTTTCGGATGAACTATTGCCACCTTTCGGAAGTGGGACTTGATGGCTATAAAAAGTTGTATTTATCCACAGATTTTGGTATGAAAATTTTTTTGAAATACAAACTCTTCATGTCTTCAAAATATCCTTGTGATCAATCAAATCATTGAGTGAGTTCGACGAATCCAATTATTTGAGGTACCACTATAGTTGGATTGAAAACCATTTTATCCTGGGAGGAAGATTCCAAAACCTTAGGTACTGTGAGGGGAGTTATTATTTAAGGAGACTCCGTGATGTCGGGAGACTTGGCTTTACATTTCTGTTTTATCTTAATTTCTGAATAAATAAAATACACTTCTTAGAAAGATCACTTTGATCTTTTGTTGAGGTGTTGTTGTACTTCATAGTGTTCTTGTTTTAAACTTGAACTAGTGTTAAATTTATTGTGTCAAATTATAGATTCTTGTACTCGAAAATGTTGAAAGACAACACAAACAACATAAATTTCCACCGTTTGAAGTTTAACTGCAGAAAATTTTAATATTTTGTATAATTATCGAAAATGTCAATTTTGGGTCTGTATACATAATTAACTCTTGATACATCCAACAAAGATATATTTTTCTTTGTAAAGATACATAATAAGCTCCCGATACATCTTTTTTCGATTTTAAATTTGCCGAGATACATAATACGTTTAATGAAGATACATTTTTCCTTTATAAAGATATATAATTAACTCCCTATATATTTTTTCTGATTTTGGATATATCAAGGTACATAATTAGCTCTCGATAAATCTAACGAAGATACACAATTAGTTGGGATCTTTCTAATTACTTTGTAAGAGTGAGAATTTGCATGAATATGGTAAGTTAAGATGTATGTTTACATTATTTTTTTGTTATTCATTGAGCGCACTTATAAAGTTTCCTTGAAGAACTGCTAACCAATCATAGATATAACTTGGGTGAATACTCACTTTACATCCCTCTCATTGTGAGTAACTTTGTTTTTATGTCTTCCATAAGAAAAGTTGTAAAGTCTAACCTTTGTTTTCTTTTATGTATAGAATAGGTACATTTTTAGCCCTCTATCCTCAAATATTTTACATTTTTCATACTCTTTTGTCTCTCAATTTTTATTTTTATTTCTTTCTTTTTTTTCACTTTTTTATATTTTTCTTGTTTTTTCTTTTTTTTTTCCTTTTTCTTATGGTAATTCATTTATCTCGATCTTTATCAATTCTTTTCCTTTTACTTTCTTTTTTTTCTTAAACATTATTTATTTTTTATTTATTTTTTTGAAATTTATTTGTCTCAACTTTTTTTTAATCTTTTCTCTTCTTTTTTTTTTTAAAAAAAATTTTTTCTCAAACTTTATTATTATTTTTTTCTTCTCATTCTTGTTTTTCTTAATATTTAATTTAATTTAATTTAATTTTTTGTGTGTTTTATCCTTCTATTGTTTCTTTTTTACTTATTTTTTTCCTTCTCTTGTTTTTCCTTTTTCTCAATCTTTATTTGTTTTTCTCTTTTTTTTTTCCTTCTCAGCTTCTATTATATTTTGTTAATGAATAAAAAATTAGATAATCCGCAAAGAGAATTTTCTTCTTTAAGGCTGTTTATCAGTTGGATAATTATGTTTAGCAGTTCAGCTAATTGGTTATCGATTTTTAAATATACTAATCTGCTTGCCACCCAATAAGATAACGGTTGGTTCAGTATCGGATTAACAATTAACGAACGGTTATCAGATGGTGTAACGAATAAATTTAAGAGAGAATGAAATATCAAGTGATTATTGGTAGTTCCTCCATGTCTTCACTGACTAAGCTGTGTATACACGATGTTTGATCTATTTATCAATCTTTTAGGCTTCTTGAGTTTTGTTCGTGTAGTTATTTAATAGGTTAAAACATCGAACCAAACAAAAATTTTCTTCTAGACCTAAAATGTATGAAAAAATATTTTTAATTACTTGATTAACAGAAAAAAATTAAAACTTTAATGTTATTTGAATTTTTATGTTTTGTATCAAACTTTGTGAAGGACACATTTGGGTTGTTTTATTTTTATTTCGGTCCTTTGTGTTGTCTAGAATAATTTATATTTTGGTTTAAGAATTAATTTTATATTTTCTTTACATTTTAGGGAGTTTGACTACACCTTATGGTTAGATGTCTCAAGAAGTGACATGTTATTTTCTAAACTAAGAAGTGAATAGAATAATAAATAGAGTTTTATATGTTGGATTGACCAAAGATATTTCTATATCTAGGGGTAAAAATATAATTACAATTCTTAATGGGTTAACAGTTTACCCGATAAGAAAATTGAGTAATCCATCCCCGCACCAATAAGTCATTAATTATAAAAAAATTTATCCGTTCTCCAATCATTAATTCAATAACCCATTACCAAATATCTAATAAACTAATTTTGCGGTTGGATTAACGCTTACAGTTCGGTTTTGAACAACCCTATTCTTCTTTGACATCGAAGTCAATTTAAGGGCGTAACTTGTTGTTTGAAAGTTCTTTAGGCTAAGTCTTGTCTCTAAGGTAAGAGTTATAGAATATCTCATAAATCAAGACACAATGTAGTAGTGTCAACTCTTGTCCATGGTGTGTAACTTGATGTTTGAAAGTCCTTGGGTAAAGTCTTGCCTCTAAGGGAAGAGTTATATAACATCTTACAAATCAAGATACAAAGTAGCAGTGTCAATTCTTATCCATGGAGCGTAACTTGTTGTTTAGAAAGTCCTTGGGCTATGTCTTGCCTCTGAGGCAAGAGTTATAGGCATTTCATAAATCAAGACACAATGCGGTAGTGTCAATTGTTGCCCGTAGGGCATAGCTTGTTGTTTGAAAATCATTGAGCTAAGTCTTGCATCTAAGCAAGAATTATAGAGCATCTCATAAATCAAGACGAACAATGGTAGTGTCAACTCTTGCCCATGATACATAACTTGTTTGAAAGTCATTGGTTAAGTCTTGCCTTAAAGGCAAGACAAGAGTTACAGAATATCTCATAAATAAAAACACAATGTGATAGCATCAACTATTGTCCATATGACGAACTTCTTATTTGAAAGTCCTTGGGCTAAGTCTTTCCTCTAAGGCAAGATTTATTGAACATATCAGAAATCAAGACACAAAGTGACAGTGTCAACTTTTGTCCATGGGGCGTAATTTATTCTTTGGAAGAAATCGAAGAAATAAAAAGAAAACAAACATAATAAAAGTTGAAGAAAAGGAAAAAAATGAAGGAAAAATATTTTATAAAAAATAAAAAATAAAATTCAAATAAAATAAAAAAGAGAAAAAGAAAAAACAGAAGTTTGAGGAGAAATGAAAAAAATAAAGATAGATAAAAAAGAAAAGGAAAAATAAAATCCAAAAAAAATTAAAAAAAATAGAAGTTCAGAGGAGAAAAGGAAAAAAATAAATGTTGAGAAAAATTACAAAAAAAAAATAAAAAATAAAAAATAAAAATCAAACTAAAATAATAAAATAGAAAAAAAATATAAGTTGGAATATAAATAAGTATGGAGAGTTGTTAAAAATATTTGAGATATAGAGGGGTAAATAGGTATTTTAGTTAAAAGTGACAAAAGAATTTTAAAATGAGCTGTAGGTGACTTAAATTTTAATAGTTGAGTGTATGTGACAATTACTTTATTATGGATTAATAAAGTTGAGAAATTTTGAGAATATCCCACAAGTTTTTTAATTCACACTTTGAACCAAATGTAAAACCTAATATAACTAGAAACGGAAGGAATAAAAATGCATGTTTCTCTCTCTTCTCATTTATTTTTTTTCTCTCACTTCACGATTTTTGGTGTTCATTGTTGTTGCTGCTTTATTCATCATCTTCTGCTTCATTATCATCATCTTTCTTCTTCATTATCATTATTTTCTTCTTCTTGTTGACCATTGTTATTGTTGTTATCACTACTGCTGCTACTTGACCAATTTTTTTAGTCAAATTTTGTTTCGTACATCACCTTGGCATTAATTCATAGGTAGTCTTGATAAGTAAAATTATGATTTTAGTTGAATTTGTCATTTGGGTACACTACTACTGCTGTTTTTCAATAATGAAAAGAAGAACCCAAACATGAATCCAATGTATGAGTCATCTGTTGCAACAAATGACTCATCTATTGCGACAGATGAGTCATCTGTTCCAATGGAAGACTCATATGTTGGGTTCATATTTATGGTTCTATAGTGCTGCAACATGAATCAAAAAGATAGGTCATCTGTTGCAATAGATTAATCATCTGATGCAACAGATTAGTCATCTATTGCAATATATGAATCATCATTGCAAAATATGAATCATCGGTGCAACAAATGAATCATCTGCTGCCACAAAAGACTAACATGTGTCAGCAATACCCCAAGTTGATTCCAACAGATGAGTCATCTGTTACAACATAACCTAATTATTATTATTATTATTGTTGTTGTTGTTGTTGTTATCATCATCATCGTTAACCGGCAGCAGTAGGGCCCTCCCCAGCCTTCAAATCTCATGAAGCAGCCTTGCTCTCATGGCGCCCAACTCTTACTAGAGTTCATGAATCTACCTTTTAAGTTTCTGTACGGCATCACACAGAATCACTATGTCCCAACCCGGATCAACCGTATTGTAACGATCTAAAAATTTGATGAAATATGTGATATTTGTGATTTTATGTGATTTGACTATTTTACCCCTCTCCACAGTTGTATTATGATATTTTTGGGGTGTGGCAGTGATTGATATGATTTTCAATGCATTTTTGGTATCATTTGTGCAATATTGTGGTTTTTGATGGCTTCGAGAGCCTTATTTTGAACTTATGTGGATATTTTTTGATCCGTGTGATGGATGGCCCAACGGACTGTGTCAATAGCTCCGGATATCTCATTTTGACCAAATAATATTTTTTCAAAAATCTGACTTCGCCAACGCATCCTGGACATCGAATTTACTACGGTTGCATAGTTCATTTGTGTGTTTCAGACTCTGAATGAATTTTGGGCACCCTGTCGAAGTCCGGATCGGACTTAAAAAAATAAAAAATTGGTGCAAAGAGTATATTTTTGCTATAAAAACAGCTTTTCACTATTTTTGGCTCATTTTTCATTTTAGCTCTTGGGAGTTAAACCCTAAAATAGTGTGAGAGCTTAAAAGTAAAGTTTGTGAGAGCTTGGAAAACTAGATTAACACTATTTTCTTGGTTTTATTACGAATATAAGGTAAGAATTCACCTTTTTCTTAGTAATTTCTTGATTAATTTTGCAAAACCTCAAAAATTTTAGGGCATGATTTTAAACCCAAATTTCACTCCTTTTCACCTGAATAATATTTTTATCTTATAATTACTAGTTTTTCATCAATTTCACCTTCAAAACAACTCCGATTCTTGATTTTAACCTGGATTTCAAAAATTTTATCCGGTAAAGCTCAAAAATAATTTTTCTTCTATTTGAACCCCATTTTTGACTCGATTTAACTTGAATTTTCAGCTGCAGGTTCTTAAAAATATCAGAAACATATTTTTGAAGTAAAGTTTCAACTTTGCCCTATTTTTTCGATAAACTCATTTTGTGAGTCCGTTTTGACCTCGAACCAAAGTAGTCAATATGGATTCCGTTGGTTTTATTTTGATGTGTAGATTTTATATTTGATATTTCTAATAAAGTTTGGAATTGTTTGTGAAAAGTAAGATCGCGGGTTCAAGTGTAGCGGACCGGTTTTGACTTTCGAGGTAGGTTATGACTTAATTCTTTCAGACCGGGATGGGTAGTAAATGATGATACAAAATGCATGTTAAGGGTTGGAACTAATCATGAAAAATGATTATTTATATCTTGTGCTCGTGGCGGGACTTATATGTGATGTAATTATCGAAATTAAGATATTATGTGATATGTGTGACCGTGTGGGGTCCTATGTGATATTGATAGCCTTGAATACATATGAATAATTGTATTGTGTTGTTAAAATGCTTAATGTGATACCATTGGTGTATTGTGATTATATTCATACTTTATTGGCAAATGAGATATGTGAAAGTTCATAGATGATATGAAAATAATGAGTGGATATTGACTCATGTGGTTATGAAAATATACCCATTGTGGTTAGTTGTGAAAATATATCATGTGGTTGTTTGTGGAAATACTCATTGTGATTGGTTGTGAGCATTATATCTTCATCTCATACTCGTTCATGAAACATTGGTACCACCATGACAACATCTGAGAAACACTAGCAATACCTTTTTAAAAGATATTATAACACCTTATAAAACCTTTTTCGAGGGATGTTTCTAAAAGGAGATATGATATATGTGGATTGTATATAGGTTGACGAATCCTTTCATGGGACCTACGTCGGGAAGATTTAGCTACATAGGTGTATATGGGGATTGTGCGACGACCTCATGCATCATCACCATCATCATCATATACATTGCACTTACTTTATTATGTTGTATTGGCATATTGACTTGTCATCTATGTATTTTTCGTATCTTCTTTTATTTGTATTTTATGATATTGTATATGCATATTCCCCTTTGTTCTTCTTATATGTGATATAATGTGTACTTTTGTTCTATCTTGGTATGATATTGCAATATATATAAGATATATTATAACTATTAGTGCAAGCGGTGTGGGCTACTGCTGTAGGACAGTTTCTGGTTGTAGGTGACGTGTCCTTAGTGCATATTTTGTATGTTTTATTTACTACTTTACTTGGTCGGTATATGATATCTATTGAGTACAAGTGGACCTACTCATGCCTACTATTTTCTTTTGGTATAGGTCCTAGCTCGAGTGCACCTCAGCTTGATTGACTCGGACTATAGTTGGAGCTTCTAAGGTAGTGGTTGGACATTCATGCATCCAATGTTCACTTCTATCTTTCTAAAGTAGTTATGTTTTTATTAGTATTCAGAGACAATTATTATTCCTTTGTGGTTATTTTTTTGGTGTATTTGACTCTTGGATTATATTAGTAGTTCTTACACTATTGATACCCGAGTTTGGGCATGATTAGTAGTTAGGATAAGTTTTTTCTGCATTGTTATGATTACTTATATATTTCAGCTTCATTCTAGAAGCCTTACCTTAGGATATTTCTGTCTTTTCCTCCTTTCATATCACTTTGGGTGATAGGCTTATTTGTTAATGTACGCCACAACAAGTGCCATCATGACTCTTATTTTTGGGTTGTAATAAATTGGTATCAGAGCAGCCAGGTTTCATTGGTCTCAATGGTGTAAGAATGGGATGTCTAATAGACTGTTGCAGATCGGTAAGTAGACATCCGTATCTATCTTTGAGAGGCTATAGGATGTCTTTTTAAAACTTCCCCCATTTTATTCTTTATCATATGAATTCTTTCATACCTTGTGTTCTGGGTTGTGTTCCACTCTTTATGTGCGAATGGAGTTGCTTATACCTCTTATCAGTTGAGAAATACAGTGAGAGATTGGTGGAGGTTGCTTTTCAGTTGTAGACCCCATGATTCTTCTGAGATGACTTGGGATCAGTTCACTGAGGCTTTCTTAGAGAGATTTGTTTCTTTCAGTTTGAGAGACCATATGCTGGACGAGTTTGATCATTTGGATCAAGGCTCCATGACAATTGTTGAGTAAGAGGCAAACTTCTATGCCTTGTCCAGATATTTCTATGATAGTATTTCTACCGAATTTAAGTAGATACAGAGGTTAGTAAAGGGTTTGAATATCTCTCTTTAGTTGGCTATGTCTCAGATGGTTGTGTTTGGGGCTTCTTTTTAGAGTATTATGGATCATGCTAAGTTGACAAATGGTATTATTAGTGTATCTCAGGGAGACGCCAAGAAGGCACAATATTTTGGTGATTTCAGGAGTCAAACCTCTTGAGGTAAAGATTTTGGAGGTTCTCATGGATACCATGGTAGGACAGTGTAGGTGACTTTATAAAGTTTAAGTGGTGGATCTTCTAGTTCACCAGTTCAGGGTGGCCATTCGGGATCAGTTGTACTTTTTCTTATTGAGATTGGTCATAGAGGTTGATATGTATGCGATGAGATTGGCCATATAGCCAAGGAATGTCCCCGCTGGATAATTCGAGCTACTCCTATTTCAGTTGTGAGATGTAGGGGTTCTACCAAAGGTGCAAGAGGTAGATATAGTAGAGCCCGTGTTGTTAGTCGTGGGGATATTCAGCCAGTTGGTAGTCGTGAACAGTTTTATGCTATACCGACCAAATTTAAGATAGAGGCTTCTGATGTTTTGATTACCGGTATCATCTCCATTTGTTTCAGACTTGCACTTGTATTATTTGATCCCGGATGGACTTTCTCCTATGTGTCTGTATATTTTTATTTGGGTTTTGATTTTGTTAGTGAGCCTCTTGCTATGCCTATTCGTGTATCTACCCTGGTTGGTAATTCTTTAATGGTGGATCAAGTGTACCGATATTGTGTTATGACTTTTATTGGGCATGAGACTTTGGTAGACTTGCTTGTGTTAGATATGATTGATTTTGATGATTATTTTAGATATGGATTGGTTGGCACTTTATCATATTGTCTTAGATTATTTTGCTAAAACTGTGACTTTAGCTTTGCCGGGTATGACAAGGATAGCTTGGAAGGGTACACTTTATTCGGGTTCTAAGAGGATTATATCTTATGTTCAGGCTCGTAAATTAGTTAAGAGGGGATATTTATCTTACTTGGCCCATATTTGTGACACCAGTGTTGTTTTGCCTCATTCTTTGGATTCTGTCTGTGTTGTCCATGAGTTTATGGATGTGTTCTCTACAGACTTGTTTGGTATGCCTCCGGATTAAGATATTGATTTCATTATTGATGTTGCGTCGGGCACCAAACCCATTTCCATTCCTCCTTGTAGGATGGCCCCAACAGAGCTGAAAGAACTAAAGAATCAGTTGTAGGAGTTATTGGATAAGGAATTTATCCGACCTAGTAGTTTATCTTGGGGTGCGCCTGTCTTGTTTGTGAAGAAAAATGATGGGTCTATATGGATGCGTATTGATTATTGACAGTTGAATAAAATGATTGTGAAGAATAAGTGTCCTCTTCCTTGCATCGATAATTTATTTGATCAGCTCCAGGGTTCGGTGGTGTTTTCAAAGATTGATTTAAGGTTCGGTTATCACTATTTGAGGATTAGAGCTTCAGATATTCTGAAAATAGCTTTTCAGACTCGATATGGTCATTATGAGTTCTTGGTCATGTCTTTTGGGTTGACCAATGCCCCTGCAATATTCAAAGAGTTGATAAACCCAGTGTTTTGACCGTATCTTGACTCTTTTATTATCATATTTATAGATGATATCTTGGTGTATTCCAAGAGTGAGGCTGAGCATGAGAAGCATTTATAGATTGTTCTTTAAAGATTAAGAGGTGAGAAGTTATATGCTAAGTTCTCTAAATGCGAGTTTTGGTTGGAGTCTATTTTTTTCTTAGGTCATATGGTGACTAAGGAAGGTATTATGGTTGATCCAGCCAAGGATGCAGCAGTTTGTGATTGGACTAGACCTACTTTACCTATCGAGATTCAGAGTTTTGTTGGGTTTGCGGGTTATTATCTGCATTTTGTTGAGGGTTTTTCATCCATTGCATCTTCATTGACTAAGTTGACTCAGAAGAAGATTTCTTTTCTGTGATCGAATGCTTGTGAGGTAAGCTTTCAAAAGCTCAAGGATTTGTTGACTTCAAATCTTATCTTGACTTTATCCAAGGACGACGTGGGTTTTACCATCTTTTGTGATACTTCAGGTGTTGGATTAGGTGTTATGTTGATGCAAAAATAAAAGGTAATTGCTTATGCATATCATCAGTTGAAGCCTCATGAGAGAAATTATCTTACCCATGATTTGGAGCTATACGCAGTTGTGTTTGCCTTGAAGTTGTGAAGGCACTACTTGTATGGAGTCCGTTGTGAGATCTTCTCAGATCATTATAGCCTTCAGTACTTCTTTACCAGGGAGATCTTCATATGAGGCAACACCGTTGGCTTGAGTTACTTAAGGATTATGACTTGACTATTCTCTATCATTCGGGTATGGCTAATATGGTGGCAGATGCCTTGAGTCAGAAATCGACTAGAATGGGTAGCTTGGCGCATCTTTTGACCTAGGAGAGGCTTTTGGCCTTAGAGATTCAGTTTTTAGCTAACCAGATAGTTAGGCTTTATATTTTGACACCGGGATGTGTTTTGGCATTTATGGAGGCTAGATCTTCTTTGATGGAGCAGATTCGAGCTCATTAATTTGACAATGTTGGATTGAGGTTGATTTGCAATAAGATGTTGAATGGGGAGGCTAAGGAAGCCTCACTTGATTTAGATAGAGTTTTGAGGATTGGGGGCTGAGTTTGTGTGCCGAGAGTTGTGATTGGATTAGGTTGATCTTGGAGGAGGCCCATTATTCCAGATATTCTATTCATTAAGGGATGACTAAGATGTATCGTGATTTGAGACAGCACTACTAGTAGGGTGGTATGAGGCAAGATATAACAAATTTTAAAACTTGTTGCCTTTATCGCCAATAGGTGAAGTCTGAACATATGAGACCTGGTGGTTGCTTAAGAGGTTTTCCATTCCCAAGTGGATGTGGGAATTAATCACTATGGACTTTGTGACTAATTTTTCTCGTATATCTCCTAGTTTTGACAGCATTTGGGTCATTATGGATCAATTGACCAAGTCAGCTCATTTTATTTCGGTTCAGGTCTCATTCAGTGCTGAGAGATTTGCCTACATTTACATTCGTGAGATTATGCATCTGCATGGTGTGCCGATGTCCATTATTTTAGATTGAGGTTCTATCTTCACATCTCACTTTTGAAAGATGTTTCAGGATGAGTTGGGTCCTCGGGTTGATCTTAGCATAGTATTTCACCCCAGATTGATGGCCATTCAGAGCGAAATACTTAAATTTTAGAAGATATGCTTCGCGAGTGTGTGATGGATTTTGGTGGCCAATGGAAGCAGAATTTGTCTTTAGCAGAGTTTGCATATAATAATAGCAACCATTTTAGTATCTATACAGCTCCTTTTTACGTATCGTATGGTAGGTGTTTTCGCTCCTCATTAGATTGGTTTGATGTTTCAGAGATTAGACCTCAAGGTGCAGACTTTCTTCATGAGTCTTAGGATAGAGTCTGGGTCATTCAGGATAGACTTAGAGTGGCTCAGAGTAGGCAGAAGTGCTATGCTGATTGTAGACTTCGTGCTTTGAGATTTGGTGTTGGTGATCATTTTTCCTTCAAGTTTCACCTATGATGGGTGCGATGAGGTTTGGGAAAAGGGGCAAGCTTAGCCCCAGGTATATTGGTCCATTTAAGATTCTTCGGACTATTGGTGATGTGGATTATGAGTTGGCTTTGCCCCTTGATCTATCAACTATTCATCCAGTTTTTTATGTTTCTATGCTTCGTTGTTATATTCCAGTTGACTCTCATGTCATTTATTTGGATTTGGTTCAGTTAGATGAGCGGTTTTCCTTTGTTGAGGAGCCGGTTTCCATTTTGGCTAGGGATGTTAGGCGGTTGCGCTCTAGAGTGATCCCTGTGGTTAAGGTCCAGCGGCGACATCGACCTGTAGATGAAGCTACTTGGGTGGTCGAGTATGATATGCGTAGTTCTTATCCTCATCTCTTCATTGATTCAGGTATTTCCTTGCCTTAGTTCGAGGACGAACTAGATTTTTAGTAGTGGATGATGTAACAACCTAAAAATTTGATGAAATATGTGATATTTGTGATTTTGTGTGATTTGACTATTTTACCCCTCGCCGTAGTTGCATTATGATATTTCTGGGGTATGGGAGTGATTGGAGTGATTTTGGGTGCATTTTGGTATCATTTATGCAATATTGTGGTTTTTGATGGCTTTGAGAGCCTTATTTTGGAGTTATATGAATATCATTGATCCGTGAGACGGATGGCTGAATGGACCACACCAGCAGCTCTGGAATATTAATTTTAGGCTAGGTAGACCTTTGGTTCGGGTCTCGGGTTACCCGAACTCATTTCAACGTATTGGTCAAAAAGTTGAAAAATTGTAAATATGGGTGTGAAACCCACATTTGATCGAAATGACCTCGGATGGAAAATCCAACTTCGCTAGTAGATATGGAATGTCGATTTTAGGGTGTTAGCATGTTTGGTATGATTTTATGGCTCTTAAATCCCATTTCGACCCACGGTTTGAAAAATTATGATTTTGGGAGTCAACTTTGTGAAAATGATGTTTTTTCAAAAATTTGACTTGACCAACGCGCTCGGAACATCGAATTTAGTTTGATTGCATAGTTCGTTTGCGTGTTTTGAAATCCGAACGAATTTCGAGCACCCCGTTGAAGTCCGTATCGGACTTTAAAAATGAAAATTTGATGCAAATAGCAGATTTTTGTTATAAAAACAGCCTTTTCACTATTTTTGGCCCATTTTGCTCATTTTTCATCTTGTCTCTTTGGGAGTTAAACCCTAAAATAGTGTGGGATCTTAAAAGTAAAGTTTGTGAGAGCTTGGAAAGCTAGATTAACACCTTTTCCTTGGTTTTATTACGGATTAAATGTAAGAATTCACCCTTTCCTTAGTAATTTCTTGATTAATTTCTCAAAACCCCAAAAATCTTAGGGCATGATTTTAAATCCAAATTTTGCTCCTTTTCACTTGAATAATGTTTTTATTTTATAATTACTAGTTTTTCATCAAGTTAACCTTCAAAACAACTTCGATTCTTGATTTTAACCCGAATTTCAAAGATTTTATCCGGTAAAGCTAAAAAATGTTTTTTCTTCTATTTGAACCCCGTTTTTGACTCTATTTAAGTTGGGTTTTCAGTTGTAGGTTCCTAAAAATATGTGAAACATATTCCTGAAGTAAAGTTCCATGTGGTGTCCTATGTGATATTGATAGCCTTGAATACATATGAATAATTATATTGTGTTGTTAAAATGATTAATGTGGTGCCTTTGGTGTACTGTGATTATATTCATACTTTATTGGCAAATGAGACATGTGAAAATTCACGGATGATATGAAAATAATGAGTGGACATTGGCTCATGTGGTTGTGAAAATGTATCACTGTGGTTGGTTGTGGAAATATATCATGTAGTTGTTTATGGAAATACTCATTGCGATTCGTTGTGAGCATTACATCTTCATATTATAATCATTCATGAAACATTGGTACCACCGTGGCAACATCTAAGAAACTCTGGCAACACCTTTTTAAGAGATATTGTAACACCTTATAAAACCCTTTCAGAGGGATGTGTCGGAAAGATGATATGAGATATGTGGATTGCATACGGGTTAAAGAACCGCCCATGGGTCCTATGTAGGGATTATTTATCTCCATAGGTGTATATGGGGATTGTGTGATGAACTTGGAGGTTATGCGGCGACCTCGTGCATCATCATCATCATATATATATATTGCACTCACTTTAGTGTTTTATGTTGTGTTGTATTGGCATATTGACTTCTCATCTATGTATTTGTTGTATCTTCCTTTAGTTGTATTTGATGATCTTGTATATGCATGTTCCCCCTTGTTCGTCTTATATGTGATATAATACGTACTTTTGTTCTATCTTGGTGTGATGTTGCAATATATGTAAGATGTATTAGAACTGTTAGTGCAAGCGGCGTGGGCTATCGTTGTGGGACATTTTCTGATTCCAGGTGACGTGCCCTTAGTGTATATTTTGTATTCTTTATTTACTACTTCGCTTGGTATATTTTGTATGCTTTATTTACTACTTTTCTAAGTTGGCCTATGATACCTATTGAGTATAAGGGGACTGTACTAATGCCTACTGCACCCTTTCGGTGCAGGTCCTAGCTCGAGTGCGCCTCAGCTTGATTGACTCGGGCGATTGTTTGAGCTTCCAGGTAGCGGTTGGACATTCATGTGTCCGAAATTCACCTCTATATTTCTATAGTAGTTATGTCTTTATTTTTATTCAGAGACAATTATTATTCCTTTGTGGTTATTTTTCCGACGTATTTTATTCTTGGATTGTATGAGTAGTTCTTACACTATTGATACTTGGTTTTGGGCATAATTAATATTTTGGATAAGTTTTTTCCGCATTGTTATTATTACTTATATGGTTCGGCTTCGTTCTAGAGGCTGTAATGACCCAAAATCACCTCCCGGGACGTCACACGGTGCTTAGGGGTACAAGTAGCCCCAAGCTAACCCTTTAAGCCTATCACTTCTCATAATAACTCATTCAAGAAGAAATATACAAAACACTGGCACTGTCATATCAAATGAAAGGAAATACGGTAATACTTGGTCCAAAAGACCACAATACTAGAAATCTCATCACAGCCACAGTCTGATAACTAGTCTGACAAAGCCTCTACTACTCCATGAACTCGAGAGACGTTGGAACAGGTCCCCAACTGACTCAAACTAAACTGAAAGTAATAACATAAACACTTGAATACTGAAATGTCTGAAGGTAGGTCCTCGAACCGTGAGGACTCACCACTGTAGAAAAGTAGACGAAGGTACTCGGGAATCACTGACGAGGCTGGGACTGAGCACCTAAACCTACATTATAAGACAATGTAGCACATAGATGTATATGTGGATCAACACTTAGGAATGTACTGAGTATATGGGGGGTATGCATTTACATAAAACAATATCAATACTCTTTAATCAAATCATGCATGCAAATAGGAATGACTCACATGGCTTGAATAAGTCTAAAATGTAAAGCTCATAAATCATGTGGAATGAAACATGTAACACAAATCTCGTGAGTCATTATACTTTGGCTTTAAAATCTATGCTCTCTTCTTATTCTCAATACTCATAGGATGAAGGAAGCTTTAAGCAATACTTTCAACTCATGAATATGTCTCATAGAGAGTAAAACATCTTTATTGCTCAAGAACTTATAACTCTTTTAAACTCAAACACTTGGAACTCGGAATCATACGACTTTGGTTTAAAAACTGATGATCAACTCTTATTAGTAGAGAAAACTACTTCCTTCTTTGGAAAATACTCAAAAACAATTCGTTCACTTTAGAAAATATTTCATCTCAAATATTTAGGGAAAATATTCTTTCTCAATGGAAAATACTTTAGTTTAGGGAGGTTCTCTTAATCTCCATAAACCATGCGAGCTACATAGAGTCCAACGTCTTGTTCTCTTAAGAAAGAAACCTCACGTTGGGGAGAGGCATCATACTCTTGCCAAGGAGTATAAACTTAACTCAGTGATCACTTATCTCGGACTCGGGCCCAATCATTTCGGCCTCAGGCCCAATATCTCAAATCTACGGTGGAACGTAGTTCTGGGATAAGAAACCGTGGTAACTTACCCAATTCGGTGCTAAATACTACTCCCTTTGGTTTATCTCGCTCATCTCATGGAAATACAATTTCAAAATAATCTCATGGTTCATAAGAACCCAACAATCAAATCTGCAATCTCATGTAGTAGAGTGGATTTCAAAACTCTATGACCATTAGGTCAAAACATTTCTCACTAATCTTAAAATACTCAAATAATGGGTGCTTATAGCACAATAGTTCATAGAATTTCAAGTCTCAAGTAGGGCTTAATGACCCATAATTCAATCTCAAGTTAAAACTCATCATAATGCATATATAGATTCATAATTCATGTAGAAATCTGGAAGTTACAGCAATTTGTCTCTGAATATGAACATACTTATATACTTCAATTTCTATAACATTGAAACTCTTAAATTCTCAAGGAGTAACAACATAGGGTATAAACCCAACTTCAATTTCTTAAGAAAATATGCAAAATCATGCTATCTGACTTTCATTTCATGGGAAACATCAAGATATTGCAATCAATAACCATGGGTGAAAAACCCTAATTCAATATAATGTAAAATCTCATAGATTGCAGAAAATTATAGTTTAAATAAGCTTTTGGGCACAAGGGTGAAAGGATTACCCTTGTTCAAAGCACCACATACCTTAGATTATGAAATTGGATGAACAATCTTGCTTCAAACTCTTCTTCTTACTCTTGAGAGGGGGTTCTTGCAACCCTCGAACTTGGAGAACTTAAATCTCAACTCAATTTGTAGAATCAATGGTGAGTTCTTGGATTTCTTGGAGAAGGCTTTTAGATTTATCTTGAGGGAGAAACCCTAGCTCTCTTGTGTTTTGGATGATGAATGAAGTCATTTTCTTCGTTTGAAATAATTCTGGTTGATAAAAGAGTGGAAAAGACCAAAAAGTCCCTTTTAAAAATGACTTAAAATACTGAATGGGGGTTTTGGTGATCGAAGCGACGGTCCGTCGCTAGCCTGACGGTCCATCGGATCGTTCATCGCATGTCGGTCAGAAAAAGAACACATTGTCTTGATGCTATGGTCTCAACGATGGTCTGTCGCAAAATCGACGGTCTGTCGTATTGACCATCATACATTGGCCAGGATGAGGCACACCGCCTCAGCGGCGACGGTCTCAGCGATGGTCCGTCGAAGTCTTGACGGTCCGTCATCCTGTCCGTCGCACTTTGAATTGAAAAGGTAGTTATTGCCTTGGTTACAACGGTCTAGGCGACGTTTCATCGCACACTCGACGGTCTGTTAACCTGTCCGTCGCACCTGGGCGGTTCCGACAACTCTTTGTAAAACGGCTATGACTTCCCACCCCGATGTCGGATTTGGACGAAATTGGTATCGTCATAATGCTAATTCAATTATCTACACTATAGAAAGTCATTTTTAGGAAAATTCAACAAGATTAAAACACTAATGACTTGGGAAGTATCTTCTCAATCTTTTAGGGCCAGAATTACACTTCACTTGACACGCTCAAGGCTCAAACTACAAGGGAAGTTTGTGGGGTCTTACAATATCTCCCTCTTGGAAACATTCGTCCTTGAATGTTGCTAGTTAGACTAGGAACACGGGAAAATAGGGTACACATATCTGTAGCAAGTAGCTAAAAGGGCTCAAAATCTCTCTAAACTCTTGAATACCTCAGAAATTGTAAGAACTCATGCAAGAATAGATATAGAGCTGAACTTTAGATTAGAAGGGCTGAATTAAGGAAGAATAATACCTTCGGATCGACCTAAACTCATGGAAAAGAGGTGCGGATACTTGGCTCGCATATCAGCTTCTGCCTCCCAAGTAGCACCGTCAACTGATGGTTCCGCCACAATACTTTGACCAAAGGAGCCTCTTTGTTCCTTAGTCTATGAATCTGAAAATCTAGGATCTCAATAGGAATCTCATCAAAGGAAAAACTATTCTGAATGTCAACACTCTCTGAAGGGTCTATTACAATGGAATCACCAATATGATTCTTAAGCATGGAGACATGAAACACAGGATGAACGACTGACAACTCCATAGGCAACTCAACCTCATAGGCTACTTTCCTAACATGGCTCAAAACTCTATACGGGCCAACATAATGGGGACTCAACTTTTCCTTCTTACCAAACCTCTTTACCCCTTTCATGGGTGAAATCTTCAAGTATACCAAATCACCCACTTCAAACTCAAGATCTCTTCTCCCCACATCAGTATAAGACTTTTGACGACTTTGGGCTATCTTTAATCTCTCCCTAATTAACTTAACTTTCTCTATGGTGTCAAACACTGCATCAGGCCCAATCACGGCAGCTTCACCCACTTCAAACCAACCTATGGATGATCTATATCTCCTACCATACAAGGCCTCAAATGGTGCCATCCCGATTCTAGCATGGTAACTATTGTTATAGGAGAGCTCTATTAATGGAAAATGCTCATCCCAACTACTTTTGAAATCAAGAGCACATGCCCTCAACATATCTTCTAGAGTTTGAATGGTCCTCTCAGCTTGACCATCTGTCTGTAGATAAAAAGCGAAACTCATAAGAACTTAGTTATCAAGACCCTATTGAAAAACCCTCCAAAGTTGAGAAGTAAATTGAGTATCCCTATACGAGATGATAGACGAGGAACTTCGTGCAGCCGACTAACTCCTGGATATAAAATCTAGCATAATCCTCCACTGTATAAGATATATGTATAGGAAAGAAGTGCGCGAACTTAGTTAGCCTGTCTATAACAACCTTAATAGAATCATGATGACGACGCAAAAGAGGTAACCCGATCATGAAGTCCATATTCACCACCTCCTACTTCCAAGTGGGTATACCAAACTCTTGCATTAAACCACCAGGTCTTTGGTGCTCTACCTTAACCTGTTGGAACATTGCACACTTTGTTACAAACTTAGCTATATCCTTTTTCATACCATTCCACAAATAGATTTCCCATAAGTCACGGTACATCTTGGTAGTGCCAGGATGAATAGAATATCGTGCGCCATATGCTTCAGCCATAATCCTCTGCCTCAAATCATCAACACACAGAACTCACAATCTACCTTGCAATCTCAACATGACATCTCCCCCTTGGGAGAAAACCTCTAACTTTTGGTCCTTAATTACCTCCTTCAGGCTGACCAAACTAGGATCTCTATCTTGCTTGTCCTTCACTTTTGAAACTAAAGAGGATTCGAAACTACTTTGCACTAAAGTACTTACCTCAGATGAATCAAGCAACCTAACACCCAATCTAGCCAAAATATGTAGATCACGAGCTAACTGTTTCTTACCTTCTTTTACATGAGTAATACTACCCATAGACAATCTGCTAAGGGCATCCACTACTACATTGGCCTTGCCCGGGTGATACAACACACTCATATCATAGTATTTTAACAAATCTAACCACCTCCTCTACCTAAGATTCAACTCCCTATGAGTAAACACATACTGTATGCCTTTATGATCAGTAAACACATCAGCATGAAAACCATAAAGACAGTGTCTCCAGATTTTCAAAGAAAAGACCACAACAGCTAACTCAAGATCATGGGTTAGGTAATTATTCTCATGCGGCTTTAACTCTATAGAGGCATAGCCTATAACCTTATCTCTTTGCATCAACACATAACCCAAACCAACTCTAGAGGTATCACAATATACCATAAAACCATTTTTACCATCAGGCAAAGTCAATATAGGGGCTGAAGTAAGTCGAGTCTTCAACTCCTGAAAACTCTTCTCATAGGAATCTGACCACTAGAACTTAACTTTCTTTTGGGTCAACCGGGTCATGGGAGATGCAATAGAAGAGAAACCTTCAAAAAAAATGGCGATAATAGCCCACTAGACCCAAGAAACTTCTAATGTCAGATAGAGAGATAGTTCTAGGCCAATTTCTTACAGCTTTTGTCTTTTGGAGATCAACTCTAATACCTTCGACTGAAAAAACTTGACCCAGAAAGGCTACAGACCTTAGACAAAATTCACACTTACTTAATTTGGCGAATAGCTGGTGACCTTTAAGGGGTTGTTTGGTAGAGTGTATTAGAAAATTAATGCATGCATTAGTTTAATATGTATTACTAATACCTTGTTTGGTATACTTTAGCACCCTATGTATAACTAATGCTTGCATTAGTTACACATTCTATTGTGTTTTATGGTGTGTATTACTAATACCTCAAAATCTATGGTATTAGCAATGCAATGGATCCAATACATGCATTAACATGATTAAAGTCACTATTATCCCTAAAAAAAATTTGACATTCTTTTTAACATATATATGGAGGATATTTTTGTAAAAAATTTTTTTTTTAAGAAATTATTTAATTCATATTATTTTTAATACATCAAACCAAACACGCATAAGAAAAACACAAACATAACTAATGCAAGCATAGCTAACACAAACATTACTAATACAAGCATTAGTAACACACCATATTTTGCATTATTCTTATACACTCTACCAAATGACTCCTAAGAGTTTGTAAGACAATTCTAAGGTGATCTGCATGGTCATTCTCAGTACGGAAGTACACAAGCATATCATCTATGAACACTATGACAAACATATCAAGATATTTCTTGAACACTCGATTCATGAGGTCCATAAAAGCTGCTGGGGCATTGGTTAGCCTGAATGACATGAATAGAAACTCAAAGTGACCATAGCGGGTTTGAAGGCTGTCTTTGAAATATCACATTCCCTCACTTTAAGTTGATGATAGCCGAATCTAAGGTCTATCTTGGAGAAATAGCTTGCACCTTGCAACTGATCAAAAAGGTCATCAATTCTCAGAAAAGGATACTTATTTTTGACTGTGACCTTGTTAAGCTGATGATAGTCAATGCACATATGCAAAGAACTATCTTTCTTCCACACGAATAGAACAGACGCACCCCAAGGAGGAATACTGGGCCTTATGAAACCTTTGTCTAAAAGATCTTTGAGTTTCTCTTTCAACTCCTTATGCTCAGCAGGTGCCATACGGTATGACGGAATAAAAATGAGACAAGTGTCGAGAAGAAGGTCAATTCCAAATTCTTTCTCTCTATGGGGATGTACGCATGGGAGATCTTCTAGAAAAATATCTAAAAACTCATTAACAATATCGACTGACCGAATAGTTGGAGCCTCGGACGTAGTGTCATTAACTCTAACTAGGTGATAGATGTAACCCTTAGATATTATCTTTTTGGCTTTGAGATAGGAGATAAAATGACTCTTGGGAGATACCGAACTCCCGGACCACTCAAAAACTAGCTCATTAGGGAACGAAAACTTGATCAAATGGGTACGGCAGTCTATAGATGCATAACAAGAATGAAGCCAATCCAAACCCATAATAAGGTCAAAATCCACTATGTCTAACTCTATCAAATCAGCAAGTATGACGCTATGAAGAATAGTAATAGGATAATCTTTATTCACTTATTTAGCAACAACTGACTCTCCTACCAGTGTGGAGACTAGGAAAGGGTTAGGAATCTTTTTGGAACTCATTTTGAAATTCACAGCCACAAGTGGGGTCACATAGGAGAGACTTGACCCAGGGTCCAATCTTATATAAACATTAAAACAAAAGACGAGAACCATACAAGTAATAACATTGGGAGAGTTCTCCTACCCCTGATGGGATGGTAAGGCATAGAATCTGTTCTGGCGCTGACCACCAGCAATGCTAGATGAAGCGCCCTGAATAGGGGCGGGACGAGGGACAAGAGCTAGTGTACTAGTAGTCTGTGCCTAAGGTTAGGCATCTCTGGTCCCCTTCCTAGCATGCAGATAATATCTAAGTCTGTGGCCCTACTTACCACAACCAAAACAACCCCTCAAATCTATGAAACACTTATCGGGATGATCCCTACCATAATTAGCACAAGGAGGATAACGGGGCCTGTTACCAATACTGTTCTGCGACCTAGACATAAAAGACCTACTCCCTTGCTCCTGCCTGCCTCTAGATTTGGGAGCACTAAATGATGAAGGTGCTAGAATGGACGGATGTCTCTAAAACTGAGGGCGGTTTCTTTCATTAAACCTAGGCTGACTATACTCATGCTGCTTAGATCTAGACCTCTTGTTACTCCTCACTCTAGATCTCTCTCTAATTTTATCCGCCTCCATCTGTTGTGTATGCATCATCAACCTAGACAGATCCATATTCTTATACAACATCGCAATCCTATACACTTTCAGCACCAAACCAGAAACACCTATCACGAACTTACTTATACTAGTTTGGGTGTCAGAAATCAAATTAGGATCATACTTTTCCAACTAGTTAAACTTGAAGTAGTACTCCTTAACAGTCATGGAAACCTTTCTCAAATTCATAAACTCCTCAATCTTTGCTTCCCTCATCTCAAGCGGAAAGAACTTGCCCAAGAATGTATCTTGGAACACCTGCCAAGTCATAGGAGCAGCATCCCTACCTCTACCCTTCCTCTATGATACAACCCAATAATAAGCTATGTCCTTCAACCTGTAAGATGCCAACTCAACATATTCTTCCTTAGAAAGATGCATCACCTGCATGATTTTTCTTACCACCACAAGGTACAACTGTGGGTCCTCACCTACCTTGGACCCATAAAACTCTGGCGGATTCATCCGCATGAAATCATGGATCCTAGAAGTAGCTACATCATCTTCCTGCTAATTTACAACTGTAGCCTGGTTATTGGCCCAAACATTAGCGATGAATGCTTGGGATAATACCTAAAAGGCTACCCAAAACTCAGCATGAGACACAGTCTCATTAAAAGAATCAACAGGTGGGGGTTGCTCATCATGGTTTTCGTGGGCATTCATTCTTCAAAGAGGTATTTTCTCTAATAGAAGAGTACAAATTATTAGATGAGAGGGAAAACTGTAGGTACGATAGAATTTGAAAGAAAGAAATAACTTTTTCCTAAAACATCTTGTAGCCTCTTGCTCATAGATGTGGCGCGCTACACACCGATGATTAAGACTCTACTCAACGCAGCTTGTCAGACTCCCAAGGACTCTTTTAAAACCTTAGGCTTTGATACCAATTTTATAACGATCCAAAATTACCTCCCGAGATGTCATATAGTGCTTAGGGCTACAAGTAGCCCCAAGCTAACCCTTTGAGCCTATCACTTCTCATAATAACTCATTTAAGAACAAATATACAAAAAAATGGCACTGTCATATCAAATAAAAGAAAATATGAAGGTAATACTTGGTCCAAACGATCACAATACTGGAAATCTCAATACAACCACAGTCTGATAACTAGTCTAAAAAGCCTCTATTACTCCATGAACTCATAACATATAGATGTATATGTGGATCAACACTTAGGAATGTACTGAGTATATGGGGGGTATGCATTTACATAAAACAATATCAATACTCTTTAATCAAATCATGCATGCAAATAGGAATGACTCACATGGCTTGAATAAGTCTAAAATGTAAAGCTCATAAATTATGTAGAATGAAGCATGTAACACAAATCTCGTGAGTCATTAAACTTTGGCTTTAAAATCTATGCTCTCTTCTTATTCTCAATACTCATAGGATAAAGGAAGATTTAAACCATACTTTCAACTTATGCATATATCTCATGGAGAGTAAAACATCTTTATTCCTCAAAAACTTATAACTCTTTTGTACTCAAACACTTGGAACTTTGAATCATACGACTTTGGTTTAAAAACTAATGATCAACTCTTACTAGTAGAGAAAACTACTTCCTTCTTTGGAAAATACGTAAAAACAATTCATTCACTTTAGAAAATATCTCATCTCAAAGATTTAGGGAAAATATTCTATCTCAATGGAAAATACTTTAGTTTAGGGAGGTTTTCTTAACCAACATAAACCATGCGAGCTACATGGATTCCAACGTCTTATCCTCCTAAGGAAGAAACCTCACGTTGGGTAGAGGAGTCATACTCTTACCAAGGAGTATAACCTCAACTCAGTGATCACTAATCTCTGCCTCGGGCCCAATCATCTTGGCCTCAGGCCCAAAATCTTAAACCTACGGTGGCACATAGTTCTGGGGTAAGAAACCATGGTAACTTACCCAAATCGGTGCTAAATACTACTCACTTTAGTTTATCTCATTCATCTCATGGAAATCCATTTTCAAAATAATATCATGGTTCATAAGAACCCAACAATCAAATCTGTAATCTCACGTGGTAGAGTGGATTTCAAAACTCTATGACCATTAGGTGAAAACATTTCTCATTAATCTCAAAATACTCAAATCATAGTGCTTATAGCACAATAGTTCATAAAATTGCAAGTCTCAAGTAGGGCTTAATGACCCATAATTCAATCTCAAGTTAAACTCATCATAAAGCATATAAAGATTCATAATTTATGTAGAAACCTGGAAGTTACAACAATTTGTCTCAGAATATCAACATACCTCATATACTTCAATTTCTAGAATATTGAAACTCTTAAATTCTCAAGGAGTAACAACATAGGGTAAAAACCCAGCTGCAATTTCTCAAGAAAACATGCAAAATCATGCTATTTGGCTTTCAATTCATGGGAAATATCAAGATATTGCAATCAATAACCATGGGTGAAAAACCATAATTCAATATCATGTAAAATCTTATAGATTGCAGAAAATTATAGTTTAAATAAGCTTTTGGGCATAAGGGTGAGAGGATTACCCTTGTTCAAAACCCCACATACCTTAGATTATGAAATTGGATGAACAAGCTTGCTTAAAACTCTTTTTATTACTCTTGAGAGAGGGTTATTTCAACCCTCAAACTTGGAGAACTTAAATCTCAACTCAATTTGTAGAATCTATGGTGTGTTCTTGGATTTCTTGGAGAAGGGTTTTAGATTTGATCTTGAGAGAGAAACCCTAGCTCTCTTGTGTTTTGAATGATGAATGAAGTCATTTGCTTCATTTGGAATATATTTTGTTGATAAAAGAGTGGAAAATACCGAAAAGTCCCTTTTAAAAATAATGTAAAATACTGAACGGAGGCTACGACGATCGAAGCGATGGCCCGTCGCTATCTTGGCAGTCCGTTGGATCATCCATTGTACGTCAGTCAGAAAAGGAACACACTTCCTAGATATGACGGTGTCAGGGATGGTCCATCATAAACTCGATGGTCTGTCGGATCGTCTATCGCACGTTGGTCAGGATGAGGCCATACTGCCTCAGCGGCAATGGTCTCAGCAACGGTCTGTTGAATTCTTGACAGTCGTCATCCTAGCCATTGCACTTGGGCTAGAAAATGGAGTTACTGCCTTGGTTGCGACAGTTCGAGCGACGGTCCGTTGCACACTCAACGGTCCGTCAACTTGTCCATCACACCTGAGCAGTTTTGATAAATCTCGATAAAACGGCCATAACTTCCCACCCCGATATTGGATTTAGATAAAATTGGTATCGTTGGAAATATAATTCAATTCTCTACACTTTAGGAAGTTATTTTCAAGAAAATTTAACAAGATTAAAATAATAATAACTTAGGAAGTCTCTTCTCAATCTTTTAGGGCTGGAATTACACTTCACTTGACACGCTCAAGGCTCAAACTACAAGGGAACTTTGCGGGGTCTTACAGAAGCCTTACCTTGGGATATTTATGTCTTTTCCACTTTTCATATCAATTTGGGTGATAAAATTACTTGTCAAGGTACGCTGCGACAAGTGCCATCATGACCCTCATTTTTAGGTCGTGACACGTATCTGGAACACGTATGCATTAACAAAAAATGTAAAAAACTAATGAAAGAAAAATAGCTTAACAGTTTTACAAAATAAAAAAATAAATACCTCAATGTACGAAAAAAGAATCTTCTCTTTGAAGAGAAGTGATTGAAGATGTAATGATGTTTTTATTAAAGACAAGATGCAAGAAAAAAATAAATTGAAGTAGACTGAACGAATAAGGAGATACCTATTTATAGAAGGTTGAATTTGAATGTGTTTGTCAAAAAGTCATGACTATTCACCTCTTTTTTAATAATTACATCCCTTAATTAAATAGTATTGGTGACTTTTCGACTATTTAGTTTTAAAAATGGATTAAGATATAAAAATAGTGAACAATCTTGCCTTTTCAACTTTCCAATAATCATTTATTTATATTAAATTAATAACTATTTTCATTGAATTCTTCTAATATAAGACCCATATGTTGCAACAAGTTAGTAATTTGTTGGATTAAATCAAATAACTAGCAAGACCTGTTTTGATTTCTTTCCAACAGATATGTAATCTGTTGCAATAACCTACCTATATGTTTGATAAATTTTAACAAATGGGTCATCTATTGCAACAGGTAGCTAATTTGTTGATTTAATCAAACTACCTTTTCGTGTTTTGTACACTACTTCATGATGAGAACTGAGGATACTGAAGATAAAACACTATTTTATTTCTTTCATTGGTAGGAACAAATGGGGTAAGAAGAATAAGGTGCATGCAAATGGATGGATCCATTTTCATATGTGTAAGGTATGTATTAGTGATCAGGTTATCATGACAAATACTCATAAAGTACAATGATTTTTTGAATTTTATTTTTTTACCGATTAGGCATTGATCATTAAAATAAGATTTTAACTTTTACAGTTAAGTTTGATGGGTCCAAACTAATAAGATTGAGGAACTTAGAAGGTGGTGTGGATACCCTACTGTAATCTAATGATGTTTTTGTTAGTGTTTATGTTTATGTGTGTAGTTTGAGAGGGATAAAAATTTAATTGCAGTGTAGATGTTTAATAATGATAGGACTAGTTTTAAGGGTTTAATGGGTTTTTGAAAGACCTCTGAATCCTCTCACCGCCACTAACAAGAATGAAAATCCCATAGAAATTACCCAGGTCCAAATTTATATGGATGAGTTGCTCAGGAGAATGATTATAGAGCAGAAGGTATTGTAGGAGAATATCTGCGAGAAAAGAGGGAGGGAGTTGTTGAAGACTATATCATCTCAAACCTTATTACAAAAGAAACACAAGGTTTGAAAGGAACTTATCTAAAATGCACACTGTAAAATATGCTTTGAGAGATGATTTTTTCCTTGAGAAATTAGATTTCAGACTATAAAATGCACACTCATATAAAGTTGGGAGATATGCAACAACACATGTGGATACTTTTAGTCTGTACTTTAGATAAGTGTGCATTTTACAGTCTGACATCTAATTTCTCAGGAAAAAAATCTTCCCTCAAAGCATATTTTACAGTGTGCATTTTAGATGAGTTTCTTTCAAACCTTATGCTTTTTTTCTGTAATAAGGTTTGAGATGATATAGTCTTTAATAGCTCCCTCCCCCCTCTCTCGCAGATATTCTCCTACAACATCTTCTGCTTTTTAATCATCTCCTCAAGTGACCTATCCATATAAATTGGACCTGGGCAATTTCTATGGGATTTTTATTCTTATTTGCTGCAGTGAGAGGATTCAGAGACTTTTTAACAATCCATTGAACCCTTAAAATCAATCCTATCACTATTAAACATCTACACTGCAATCAAATCTTTATCCCTTTCCAAAGTCACACATAAATATAAACATTAACAAAACCATCATTAGATTATAGCATGGTATCCACGCCACCTTCTAGGTACCTCTACCTTATCATTTTGGACCTACCAAACTTAATTGTAAAAGGCAAGATCTTGTTTTAATGATCTATGCCTAATCGGTTAAAAACAACATTTACAAAATCATTCTACATTATGTGTGTTTTTACGATAAACTGATCAGTAACACATACCTAGCACATATGAAGTACAACGATCTACAAGCAACTTCTTCCTCCGAGAATCCATCTTTACTCTAGCCTTTTAAGTTGGTCGATCAAGAGTTGATCCCACTTTCACTTTTATTTATTTTGGGAGACATCTTTTATCTACAAATAAGAGAAAAACAAAAAATTACAATTGATCTCCACATAATTTTAAAAAGGTAATACAAAATTCAATAAATATAAAACATTTCAATAATGATTCCAATAGATGACCTATATGTTGAAACAACTTACACACCTATTATAACAGATGACCAACCCGTTGGACAGATATGTCATCTACTAGAAGATCTATTTTGATTTATTCCAGCAGTTGTTTTATCTGTTGTAACAAATGAGGAATTTGTTGGAAGATCTGTTTTGATTTATTCCATCACCTATTTCATCTGTTGCAATAAATTGGGAATCTATTGTATGACCCATTTTAATATCTTCCAACAGATTTTCCACCTATTGCAACACAAACACCAACACACCAACACCATTACGAACAACACCAACATCAACAAGGATTTTTAGTTTATAACATCCAGGATTTGAGTTCTTCCAGTAGATTACCAACTAGGTTTTTAGTTTACAACTGATATATTATCTGTTAATAGATCTCAAGGGTCATGACTTTGATTATTTAACTACACAAATGATTTGTAAACAAATAATAGATGAAAAAAATATGATATACACAAGATTTTTTTTTTGTAGCTATTTAATTTAAATAACTATTTTTCATCAAAGAAGACATGATAAATTTCAATGAAACACACAAAGAATAAATAAGAAGAAAAAAAGACAAGAATATCACAGAATATAAACCAGTGAAACCACATACATCATATATATATATATAGATATATTATTTTGGTACTGGTGGTGATGAGATTCGAATTCAGGTGAAAGAGGAGAGAAAAGACAGAAAAAAGAGGATACGGTTGCGGTTGGTTTAAATAAAAAAAGAGAGAGAAGAAAAGAAAAATATTTTTTTGAGAGAAAATTGTAGAGATGGTTTTGAATATTTATTGGAGGTGGTTTTGGTATTTGAAAAGACAAGATGGTTTCACTAAAAAGACAAGACAAGATAATAGACTTAAAGACTTTTGACTTTTGAGTTATCCTAAAATCTTTTAAGCTCATTTTATCTTTATTTATTTTGAAAAAAAAATTGTTTTATCCAACATATGGGTAATCTGTTGTAACATATACTCTATCTATTTGATATTTTTTAATAGATGTGTCATCTATTGTAATAAATGTCTATATCTGTTTGATAATTTTCAACAGATAGGTTATATGTTGCAACAGGTTGATCATTTGTTGTAACAGATGTTTGTAATTGTTTGATAATTTTCAATAGATGTGTCATTTGTTGCAACAGGTTAGTCATCTATTTATTCAAGCTAAGACATTATTATTAATAACTAAATTGATTTAATAAAAATTAAAGATGAATTTATACGTTCAATAATAATTGATCAATTGATCTCATTGCAATTACATGATCAACTAATGTGTTCGTCCTGAGTAGGGTGATCAATTGAACGATTTTACTTGAAATGGTTCAAATCAAGCCATTAATTGTAATAACTAAATTGATTTATCTAAAATAAAAGATGAATTAATACGTTCAATTACAATTTCAATTGATCTCATTGCAATTACATGATCAACTATTGTGTTCGTCCTGAGTAGGGTGATCAATTGACCAATTTTACTTGAAATGATTCAAATCAAGCCATTAATTGTAATAACTAAATTAATTTAGCTAAAATCGAAGATGAATTGATACGTTCAATTACAATTTTAATTAATCTCATTGCAATTATATGATCAACTATTGTATCATATATTGCAACAGATTCAACTTGTTGCAACAAATGATTCATCTGTTAGAAATTATCAAACAAATATACTCATCTATTGCAATAAATGGCACACCCATTTCAATAAAGGATTTTATCTTTTTGGTCATTTCAAACATATTACTTATCTGTTTGGTCATTTCCAAAGTGTTACTCATTTGAGGCAACAAATGAGTAATATGTTGGAACAAATGTTTTAAATTATTCCAACAGATGACTCACATGTTGAAAATTATCAAATAGATATGGACTTGTAATTAATTATGTAATTAATTAATATTAATATTAAATTAATACTAAATTTAGTTATAATTGCAATTGAACTTAATAAATGACAATTAATTTTAGTGAAATTAGTTTTATTTATTTTAAAATAGATAAAATTTATTCCTTTAAAAAGTTAATAAGATCAACTGGGACTAAATTAACATTATCAAAACTTGTCATTCTTTTTCAAAAGACAAATCAACCCATACAAATCATCAATTTGCGGGAAAAATATTTCATCATTTCAAATCTTGAGTTCTCTCTCTTATTTTTCTCTCTCAATAATACAAACAACAACTACTCAACATATTGCTCAATTCTTCCCAATAGATTGATTTTTTTCCCATTTCTGACCACAGAGTTTAGTTGTTATTTTCGACTTCCTTCTTATTTGTATCTATCGTTTTCTCTCTTCACAGGTAATAGAGTTTGAGAAGAATTCTACATTTGTTATTTTTTCTAAAAATTAGAGATTTTTAATTAATGATAAAAAATATTTATAGTTGTATTATCTTTGAGAATGGGTTAACAATTTTGTGTTTTAATGCTAAAAACGTAAAAAGAACCCGAGAAAACCCTAGTTTTTATCGCAGTATTCTGTTAACTGTCATGGTATTGTTAGATGATGTTTATGGTGTTATTGGTGGCAGTTGGTGGTGTTCGTATTATTGGTGTTGGCAGTCTTGGTGTTGTTGTTGTTGGTAGTAGTGGTATTAATGGTGGCGTTAGTATTAGTGGTGGTGTTGGTATTGGTGGTGTTAATGGTGTTGGTGATGGTATTCGTGTTGGTGTTGGTATTGGTATTGGAAATATGGAAGACCTGATTCAATTTCATCCAACAAATGGTCCATTTCTTGCAAAGATGGATAATCTGTTGGAAGTTATCAAAATAGAACTATTACTTGATTTGATAACTTCCAAAATATGAACCACCTGGTGCAACAGGTGAAACATTTGTTCGGATATATTTAAATAAGTCTTCAAATAAATTCCCCATCTATTGCAACAAATATTTTTGTTGGAAGAAAATAAACAAGGTGTAGTGGAGTGGATAGGTGACTTAAAAGACACCTTTCCTTCAATCTCCAAGAAGGTTTTTTAGTTAAAAGTGACAAAAGAGTTTGAAAATGAGATGTAGGTGACTCAAGTTTTAATAATTGGGTATAAGTGACAATTAATTGATTATGGATTAAGAAAATTGGGAATGACCCACAAACTTTTTAATTTACACTTGATCTAATGTAACCCCTAATATAATTAGAAAAGGAGGAAAAAATAACCATATTTATCTCTCTTTACATTTTTATTGTTGTTTTCTCTCTCTCTCTTTGCTTTATTGTTGATTTGTTGTTCATTATTGCTTATTGCTTCTTTGATTGCCTTATTCATAAATATTTTCTTCTTTATCATCATCTTGTTCTTTATCATCATCTCTTCTTTAGTTTGTTCATCATCATCATCATCTGCTTCTTATTGACAAAATTTTGAGGTCAAATTTTGTTCGTATATCACTTGGAAATTAGTTCTTAGGTGATTTCCCAAGTGAAATAATGATTTTTAGTTGAATCTCTTATCTGGGTACACTGCTACTTTTATTTTTTCAACAATGGATAGGACCTCAATATGAATCTAACAAATGAGTCCTCTTATACAATAGGTGAGTCGTTTGTTGCAACAAAGTAGTCATCTGTTGAATCGATGACACAGCTGTTGGATTCATGTTACAAGTTATATATAGTCCTGTAACATGAATCCCAAAAAATGAGTCATCTGTTGCAAGAGGTCGCTCATTTGTTGTAACAGGTTACTAACTTGTAGCAATAAAATACCCCATCCACATGATATGACAGCAGTTTGAGCCTAATATGATGCACAATATGGAACTTAAACTTATGAGTACTCATCTCCATATTATTCGGTGGAAAGATATATAATGACATATAGTGAGAATATTAATCCGGTGCCTCCTAAAGAATCTTGGGTTGTTCCTGTAGAGATTTTGGAGAGATTAATACCTCCTCCATATATTGACCCAAGAACTATCAAACCGAAAAGAAGGCGATATAAGAGGAGACATGGATTCATAGAATCATTTTCATCAAGAAAAAATAAGTGCTTCGTATAAAAGAACGCTGGCCGCAAAAAACTACATGCCCGAATCGTAGTGCACCCTGATCATTATAATAGTCTTGTGTTGTTGTTTGTTATGGACTTTGATAATTTTAACTCATTTTTGGGAATGTAAATGTTATTATTTATTATATAAAATATATTTTTATTAATTTGTGCATCATTAAAAAAAGGTAACACAAACTAAATACAACAGACTACAAAATTTTTTTAATAAATTATCCATCTATTGTAATAGATGGACTTTTGATGGAAGAACATAATATAGTTCATCAAATTGGGATTGTGTTCAACCAACAGACGATCAATATATTACAATAGATGGGTAATATACTGGGAAAACTCAAAATTCTTATTAATGGACTGGAGAGTGTTCTTCGATAGATGGACCATGTATTGCAATAGATCTGTTGAAAGAACACAATACAATATCAAACTAATAAATGGTGTTCATCTAACAGATGACCAATCTGTTGCAACAGATGGGCCATCTATTAGATGAACACAATACACTTCCCCAATTCTTGCCACTAGTTTGTGCTTTTCCAACGGATAGCCAATCTATTTTAATAGGTTGTCCATCTATTGGAAGAACTCAAAACTCTTGCTATTACTACTAGATTCAAAATTATGCCAAACGCTCAAACCAAATCATGTACCTCTAACTTGCAACATGTTAAGAAAAAGAAATAGACAGAATAAAATTAAGCTAGAAATAAAGTCAAAGTCAACCACATATAGATTTTTGAATCCATTACATACAAAAACACAATAAAAATAAAATAAAATAAAAAATACATTAGATTCCTCCTCCCTTAGATAGATCCGATATAATAAAATAAAATACATACGCTAAAAGAAAAAATGTAACCTAATTATTATTATTGTTGTTGTTGTTGTTGTTGTTGTTGTTGTTGTTGTTGTTGTTATTGTCAACTGACCAATTGTCAACCCGTAGCAGCAGGGCCTCCTCAGCCTTTCTCTCATGGCGCCCAAATTCCATCGGAGTTCATGAATCTACCTTTCAATTTCCCGCAAGGTGTCGTGCAAAAGCGTGTTCCAATCCGGATCATGCATATCTAGAACACACATGCATTAACAAAAAACATAAAAAATTAAAGAAAAGAAAAAAAGTCAGAATGTAATACAGCGTATAATACCCAACTGGCAGTTTAAAAAAAAATACCTCAATGAACGAAAAAGGAATGTGCTCTTTGAAGAGAATTTGTTGAAGATGTAATGGTGTTTGTATGAAAGACAAGATACAAGAAATCAATAAAGTGGAGTAGAATGAACGAGTAAAGAGAGACCTATTTATAGAAGATTAAATTTGAATGTGCTAGTCAAAAAGCCATGATTGTTCACCTCTTTTTTAATAATTACATCCCTTAATTAAAAAAAATTGGTGACTTTTCGATTATTTTAATTAAAAAAATAGATTTAAATATAAAAAAGGTGAACAGTCATGACGTTTTATCTTTCCAATAATAGTTTATTTATATTAAATAACCATTTTCATTGAGTTCTTCAAAGATATGACCTATCTGTTGAAACCAGTTAGTAATCTATTAGATTAAATCAAACAACTAGCAAGACTTATTTTTGAAAAGACATGTCGGTGTCATTGAAAAGACAAGACAAGATAAGAGACTTTTGACTTTTGAGTAATCCTAAAACTTTTTGAGCTTATTTTATATTTATTTTATTTTGAAAAGAAAATTTCTTTAAAATAAATCCAACAGATGGGTAATCTATTGCAACAGATATTCTATCTGTTTGATAATTTACAACATATTGGTAAGCTGTGGCAACAAATATATATATCTGTTTGATTATTTTCAACATATATATCATCTGTTGGAATAGGTTGATTATCTGTTGTAACAAATTTGTATAATTATTTGATAATTTTTGACAGTTGTGTCATCTATTGCAACAAGTTAGTCATCTGTTGGAATTATTATTAAATTCTTAGATTTGACCCAACAGACGGGTTATCTGTCGTGACAAATGAATGATCTGTTGTAAAAAATCAAAGTCTTGGATATGTCACCTGTTGGAATAGCTTTTGGGATTTCATCCAATAGATGATTTATCTATTGCAATAGATTGTTAGTTTGATGTAATAGATTGTTATATATTGCAATAGATGAACCATCTGATAAAACAGATGGTTCATCTACTGCAAAAAAAATACTAATAGCAAGATTTTGTTCAATAGAAAAACAATAATATCTCACCATTTAATATCAATACACCATTTTTACCATGAACAACAACAACCCACATACAACAAATCAAACCAGCAACACAACACACACCCCAAGAACCATCTATTTTGACCAAAAATATTGTTGTTTTGTCTGTACAATCACAAACAATAAAAAACAAACTTCAAAACACACATCAAACACCAATAAATTGAATCAACAGCTTGACAATAAGAACTACAGTAAAAACAAAAAATTCAAATTTAAGCAATAAGTATTTAAATTGTTAACCAATACTAGAAGAGAAGTTGACTCAAGTTTCTCTTTTTCTTCATAATTTAAAGCCCTAATTTTTTACCTGTAAAAGTCGAAGAGGAATGATGAAGAAATCAAAGCTGTTGTCTTCGGAGAATGATGTCACTTTGATTGAAGGTTAAGAGTAAAAAAGGAACACGCAACTATTTGTTGCTAGAGATTGAAGGGAGACATTTGAAGAACTGTTGGTTGGGAGAAGTTTGAGAGAAACTATCGGAGAGAGATGTGAGAGAGAGACAATTGATTTGGAGAGAAGAAGGGTGTGGGTTGATTCATATTTTTAAAAATATTAGAAAGTTTTGAAAATATTAATCAAGTCCATAATTAACTTAATTAAGTTTCTTAATTATGTTTGACCGTTTAAGTTGGTCAATGTTACCAATACAACATTCAAGACTTAAAAGACACCTTTCCTACAATCTTCTTAAAAAAAGGCTAGTTTTGTAGTACTTTTCTTCTGAGGACAAAAAATCAAAGCCACTCATTGTGAAGACCATATCCATAGTTTACCTACTCCCTAGTGTTGTCAATGTGGGCCCGATTCTGATCAACTTGTAATTCAATAGAATGAAGTTTGATATTTTGTAGTTGTAACGCTCCAAATCTGGTACCTGGAATACTACACAGTGCTCATGACCTCAAAAGACCACAAGCTAACCCATGACTGATAACTGTACCTAAGCACTGGATAATATACTGTATAAATATGGAATAAAAGGCTGAAAGACCATAAGGTTAAAATATCTGATAAAACATAACATCTAAACAATATGGTATATCAATACCAAAATGACTGAAATAATGTCTGAACATGCTATAGTCTAAAAGCCTCTAAAAATGACTGAATAAGGATTTGATGAGACATGTCCCCAACTAACTTTAACTACTAAAATAAACTAAGTACTGAAAGAATGAAATAATCAAATAATAACATCCTCGAATAAGGAGGACTCACTGCTAGTCTGACTGCTGAAACTGGAATGTTACTGATGCTCTGGAGCTCGTGCTTCTGAACCTATGGTATAAAACACCATAGCATAAAAGAAAAGTATGCGTCAGTACATGAGAATGTACTGGTACGCAAGTGAGGTAAGATGAATGCAAGGGTTCATATGCATGAACTATAACTGACTGATATGAACATGAACATGACTACATTAGAATACATGTATGAATATGTGAACTGTAACAAAATCATGATAATACTAAACCTAAATACTGATAACATGAGTTTCGTATTACTTGAGTGACTGTGTCTGACAGTCCTGATTCTAAAAAACTATCTAAGTTCTTTTACTGAGACTGAGACTGAGACTGTGGGAAGTAGCCATTTAACCGACATGCCCCTAATAAGCTATCATAGCTGAGTTAGGGTCTAATCTGTAACCCTAATTAGAAGGGTATCAATACTGCGCCACTGGTAAGAACAAGCTATGAGTGACCCTCATCTAATAGGTACTCTAATGAGAACAGCGAGACCCTCATCTAATAGGTTAAGCCATTCTATCTACTCTCATCTAGCAGGTTTGATGTCTTAACCTACACTGGCTACTTAGTTTAGGAGCACAAAGATTGATTAGAAGAATCACACCCTCTACCAACAGGTGAGTTCCCATCCTTGGGCTTACTCGATGCTGAATCTTACTCCCATCTGAACAGATACTAAACTGAATATACTGGACTGAACTGGACTGAGTTTACTGAATTTTGTTGACTGACAAAATATTACTGAGATCTGATAACTAACTGAGATTATTGAGATTACTGAGATTACTAAGATTGCTGAGATTACTGGACTGATACTGAATTTACTAAGTTTTCCTAAGTCATATAACTGACTGAATTCTATTGATCATGGATTGACAGAGGGCATCTTGTAAACTGACACTAGCTCTAGGCACACAACTAAATTGTCGGGTACAAGTATCTCTAGGACGCGATAGAATAAAAGTAATTCATGGTATAAGTTCAAAAACACAATAATGGCTATACATATATCCATAATTCATTGACTAAGACAATTCATCAAAACACTTGACATGCATTAACTTGTACATGAATGAAGATTCATATTAGCATACTATAATGACACTTTTTCCTTCACATAGACATTTAATCAAACACACGGGGAGCATACTTTGATTATACCTTCATCAATGCATCTAATTATCATGGTTGCATAAACAAATTTACAATTTGAAGGGTTTATCATAAATATTATGCAAATCATCACATACTAGGACTAATAATTGGAACATGTAATTTAAAACATGAATCAAAGCCCAACAAAAACATGGACATGAATTTCAATTCAACTAAATCATGAACATTCATAAATACACAATCTTTGGAATTTGAAAAGAGATTATTGAGCTTCATGGGTGAAAGGGACCAAAGAATCAACACTTGACATACCTCAAAAGCTTGAATCTTGAAAGATAACTAATGTTTCTTGAACGTTCTTGAATTGGGAAACACAGATCTTGATGTTTTCTTGATGGTTCTTGAACTTGAAGAATTTGGATTTCTTAGATTCTTGAAAAAGGGTTTGGATCTTGTTCTTGGGGATTGATCTTTGAGAGAAACCCTAATTTAGTATTGTAGATGAATAATGAAGTTATGAGCTTTAGTCTGGTATAATTAGGTGTTAAAAAGGGTAAAAAAGACCCAAACATTCTTATCAAAATGGCTTTATATTGCTGAACGGAATCTGCAATGGCTTGGGCGATGGTCAGTCACTAGCTTGACGGTTCATCACTTTGTTCATCGCAGTTTAGTCAGAAAATGGGTTGCTGCCTTATTAGCGATGGTTTGGGCGATGGTCCTTTGTTGGTGCGATGGTTCGTCGCTCTATCTGTCATAGTTAGGCCAGAAGATAGACTTACTGCCTCAGTTGCGATGGCTTGGGCGATGTTTCGTCGCTAGCTCGACGGTTCGTCGACCTGCCCGTCGCTCTGGGGCAGTTCGGATAGTTCTCTATAAACCATCCATAACTTTCTACCCCGATACCGAATTTAGGTGAATTTAGTATCTATGGAAAGCTTATTCAATTTTCCACACAACAAAAAGTCAAAATCTTGAAAATTCCATGTGTATATAAGTGGATTCATCTTTTAAAGAAAGTTTTTAATATTTTTGGGATGATTTTAAGTTAGGTAGAAATACGGGGCATTACAACAGTCCAATTAAGAATAAGGCTCTTTAGTTCAGGTCACATAAGTTCTATGGACCGTGAAGCTTGAGCAATATGAGTCAAGGGCCAAATAAAACATTATTAAAAATAAAAATAAAACATAGTACTAAGAATAATAAAAGGAGTCCAAACTCAAAAGTCTACATTGATCATCATAAATATTTAATATATTTATAAAATATAAAAATAATTAAAATATAATATTTTAAAAATTTTAAGGTATCAAATATGCTTGATGAAAATGATGTGGTGGTGTCGGGTACGCCATAAGTTCCATGATCTATTTTTTTTTTTTTGAGAAGTTCATTCTCACTTTAATGGATGAAATATTGACATTTTTCTTTTTGTGTTTTATTGTGATGTATTGGAACAAAATTAGGTTAACGTTATTATTTATCTAGTTGTATTATTACTCACGAAAGTTTTGTTTGCTTATTAATAGTACTATTTGGTTCAGATGGCATCATGTCAAAAGTTATTTCGTTTCGCAAATTATTAAGATTATTTATTCTTTGAATTTGAGACTTGATTAGAAAGGAGCAACATCATGTAATATTGACCTAAAAATATTTATATTATTAGTATTTTTAAAATGTAAATTTTAAAAATTATAAAAATAATATTTTTTAAAAAATGGGTTGGTCCGTCGAGGCTTGGAGCCCGTGACTGATGGATTGGGTTTATTGTTTTCTGAGTCATCATCTTGATGGGCCAGCCCAGCCTACCCCGTCAAAGGAAAAATAACATAAATATATCATATATTAGAAAACATAGGCTGATTTTAAGGAAGTAGTTATTTGAGTTTATTGTTTGATGGTTGTGTGAGCTAAATTTTAGAAATTTGTTATCTTTTTCATTCATATTTTTCTTCATTGTAACAACCCTATTTTGTACCTACGAATCAACCAAAAACCAACAAAAATCTTTGGTAAAGTGAAGATTTCATATTCTTCACCATTGTCTTTTTCTAAAAGTAAATATATAATTGGAGTATCAATAATTTTATGGCGCATGAATTTTATAGAAATTGATGTGCCAATTAATTTATGTTGTCTGAATTGTATAGAAATAAGTGTATTGCTGATTATATGGTGTATAGAAATTGGTGTATGGACAATTTTACAGTGGCTGAACTGTATAAAAAATTATGTATTAATAATTTTATAGTATCTGAATTGTTTTAAGGTGTTTGAATTTTATAAAAATTGATGTATCAAAAATTTTATGTTATCTAAAATGTATAAAATTTGGTATTTTAAACTAGAGAATTTATTACCATTAATGGTGTTTTCTTTTAAAAAATATTAAAAAATTAATGTTAGTTGTATTGAATTAAACAAATAAAATTAAAAATTGAAAATAATATCGTATGAATATATTGAATGAGAGATATATCAATGATTTTATAGTGTCTAAGCTGTATATAAATTGATGAATATTATGAATAAAATTAATTTATAAAGTGATTTCTCATATTTCATATTTGTATAGAATATAGAGAGCGCATAATGATTATGAAAGTTGGTGTTCACCAAACTTTTATGTGTTTTTACTTATTTTAGTGTATATTGAATGAACACTATCACGTTTAATAAATACATTTTGAATTTCAAGATCTATTAAAAAATAATAAGAAAATTCAGGTTGATTAATGTATAAAATTTGGTTACTCTATAATAGAAAAAAATTATGGTGAAAAGATGATATATTTTAGTTATATATGAAGAATTTTGCTTGATATATATAGAATAAGTATAGAAGAAATTAAAATAAAATGGAGAGAGAATTATGAATTTAATAACAAATCAAGAGAAAATAAGGAAAGAAGATCAAAAATCATAAATAATGGTAAATTATTTTTCTTCTATTTTTTTATGTTTATATCTTACTTTGATATGTTTTGTTAAATATCTATTGATGTATTTAGAAAAATGAAAACTATTGGTAGATTCAGTAATATAGACTTTTAATAGTATATGTATGTGATTTGCCCCCGTCAAAATCCAAAGGCCCAAATGGGTTAAGCCGACCCATATTAACAACTCCAAATTTTACTTGTTCTGTTAGGATACCGTAAATGCGGTTAATTCTTTAGATTCTTCTTCTAGCTTTAGGTGGTAAAATCCTGATTTACAAT
>NC_061112.1:78849621-78879007 GCF_002878395.1 Capsicum annuum
GACCTCAGTAGTTTGTGTGCAGGAAATTTTCCTGCACATTTACTATTCCCAATATCCCGGCCACCGTTTTATAGTTTCGAACGTGCTCGATTATATCCGAAACCTATCCATTTTTTGAAATCTTTATATCGTTGGAAAGCTTATTCAATAACCTTCGTATGGAACCATCGACGGGCAAATTCCTGTATAAATAAAATAAAATAAAATTAATTCCATATAAATAAGACCAATACACATACTTCAATACGCCAATATATGTACTTGAATACGGGGTATTACAGATGTGCTCCAGACCTTTTCTCTTGCTAAGGCCTTAGTCAACGGATCTGCAAGATTATCACAAGATTTGACATGATCAATATTAATGGTACCATTTGTCAAATATGATCTCACATTACTGTGTTTTCTCTGTATAGGTCTGGATTTACCATTGTAATAACGATTTTGAACTCTACCAATTGCAGTTGTGCTATTACAATGAATTAAAATAGGAGGAATTAGTTTTTCAAAATAAGGTATTTGGAATAATAAATCTCCCAACCAATTCTCTTCCTTACTAGCTGAAGCTAAAGCAATTAGTTCACTTCCATGGTAGAGTTAGCAATAATTATTTGTTTTTTAGATTTCCAACAAATAGCGCCACCACCCAAAGTAAAAACATAACCAGTAATGGATAAGGAATCACCTGATAAAGTATTCCAATCCGCATCACAAAAGTCTTTAAGTATAACAAGATATTTTTTGTAGAACAAACCACAATTTTTTGTTCCAATTAAATATCTCATTACTCTCGTTATAGAATACCAATGTTCATGAATTTTCTAGTAAACCTACTAAGTACTCCTACTGCATATGCAATATCAGGCCTAGTGCAATCAGTCACATATCTCAAACTTCCAATTATGCTAACATATTTCTTTTGATTTATAAAATCATTTTCATTTTCCACAGGAAACAAGTGAACACTAGAATCAAATGGAGTTACAAAATGCTTGCAATCAAGGAAATTATACTTTTTCAATATTTTATCAAAATAATGTGACTGGTCAAGGAAAATTCAATCACATGTTCTAGTAATTTTTATTCTTAAAATAAAATTTTCCTCACCAAGATCTTTCATATCAAAATTGCTTCTAAAAATACTTTTAATTTCATCAATAATATTAATGTTAGAGCCAAAGATCAATAAATTATCAACATATAGGAAAATAATAACATGCAAATTATTTCAAGACTTATGATATATGCACGTATCACATTCATTTGTTTTAAACTCATTATCAATCATGCAGGAATCAAATTTTTCATGCCACTGCTTTAGTGCTTATTTTAAGCTATATAGGGATTTATTAAGTTTACACACTTTGCTTTCATGGCCAGCCTCAACAAAACACTCGGGTTGTTCCATGTAAATCTCCTCATTTAGGTCTCCATTTAAAAAAATAGTTTTTACATCCATTTAATAAATTTGTAAATAAAAAATTACCGCAATAGCAACTAAAAGTCTAATGGATGTGATTCTAGTTACCGGAGAAAAAATATCAAAAAATTCTAGGCCTTCTAGTTGTTTAAAACCTTTAGTCACTAGCCTAGCTTTATATTTATCAACAGATCCATTCGATTTTAATTTTTTACGTAAGACCCATTTACATCTAATTGTTTTACAACCCGGTGGTAAATCAACTAGCTTCCAAGTTTTATTGGAAATTAGTGATTTCATTTCATCATTTACAGCCTCTTTCCAGAAAATAGCGTCATGTGAAGACAAAAATTCTTTTAAAGTGAGAGGGTCATCACCAACGTTAAAAACATAATAATCAAGATCAAAATATTTTTATACTCTATCTCATTTACTTCTTCTTAACTCAAATCATCATTTTATTTATTTTTCAAAGTAGAAGTAGAAGAACTAGGTGGTGACAAAATATTTTTTCAGTCCTATGACCGCCACTATTTTTAGAATCAAAAGGGAATTTATTTTCATGAAAAATAGCATCACCTGATTCTATAATAGCATTATCTTCGTGATCAAAAAAATCTATAGGCCGTACTATTTGAAGCATAAAAAAAAAGCACAAGTAGTAATTTTTTTTACCCAACTTAGAGATTTTATGATCCTTTAACCTTACAGGCTAAGAAATCCCAAACACTTAGATATCCCAAATTTGGCTTATGACCTTTCCACAACTCAAAAGGTGTTAGTTTGGTCTTTTATGAGGCGCACGATTCAACACATAACAAGTAGTCAAAAGAGCTTCACCCCAAAATTTAAAGGTGCACAAGACTCAATTAACATGGCATTAGTTAACTCAACCAAAGTTCTATTCTTCCTTTCTGCCACACCATTAGATGTAGGTGAATAAAGAGGAGTAGTTTCATGAATTACACCCAATGATCTAACAAAAGAATTGAACTCATGTGACTCATATTCACGGCCTCTATCACTTCTAATTCTTTTTATTTTTCTACTAAACTGATTTTCAACTTCATGGAGAAAAGTTTTAAAATTCTGAAATACATCACTTTTATTTTTCATTAAGTAAACATATGTAAACTTAGAAAAATCATCAATAAAAGTGATAAAATATCTATTTCCTCCACGAGTTAAAATTTCACCAAGTTCACAAATATCAGTATGAACTAATTCTAATAATTGATTTTTTCTTTCAACTTGAAAATAAGGCCTTTTTATGATTTTGGCTTTACTACAAGCTTCACATTTTCAAAGTTCTTTTTCATCACTGAAATTAATCCTAAACTACTCATGATTCACATATAACGATCATTAATATGACACAAATGAGCATGCCAAAAATTAGTAGAAGAAAGCATATAAACAGAAGTAGATGTTTTATTCATTTCAACATTTAACTTGAACATACCATCACATGCATACCCTTTTCCCACAAAATATTATTTTTCACAATTACATACTAATCATATTCAATAATCTATTTGAAGCCTACTTTATGAAGAAGAAAACTAGATATCAAATTTTTTCTCACGGAAGGAGTGTAAAGTACATCTTTTAAGATTCATACTCTTCCAAAAGTGAAACTCAAATCGACATCTCCCATTCCAAGCACTTAAGTGGTATGTGAATCTCCAAGCATGATGGTTTTGGGCTCTTCAAAATTAGTATATTTTTTAAACCAGTCTTTGTCATAATAGACATGACGGCTTGCACCAGAGTTAACCCACCATCTATCAACATTCTCTACCATGTTTATGTCTGTTATCACCGCCACAAATGGTTCTTCGATTACGTTTTCTTGAGGTTTAGGATCACATTTCCAAAATCTACAAAATCGAGCAATATGCCCATTCTTGTCGCAGACAAAGTACAGTCCTTTTTGTGTACATGTTGATTTTTTTCTTGGTTGTTTTCACCATTATTGTCCTTGAAATGTCTACCATCATTTTTGTTGAATTTTTTCTTCTTAGACTTCAAAGTAACATTTTTGTTAGTTTCAGGGGTAGCATTATTTGAAGAAATTAAATTTACCTTCGGTGTGATGTTGCTCTCTTCTGTTTATAAAAGTGCATGTTGGCCCCTTGCTTCTTCTTCCATGCGGATTCTCATTATCAAAGTCTCAAGAGAAGTTTTCTTTTGTTTGTGGTGCATAGTTTTTTGAAATTCCTTCCACGAAGGTGGAAATTTATCAATTATGCCACAAATAATAAGGTTATATCCAATTTTGACTTCTTCAGACCTGAGATTGCCAACAATCATTATGAAATCCTGAGCTTGGTCTACCACTGATTTGTTGTCCACCATTTGAAAACGAAAAAATCTGCTAGCCGCATATTTTTTCACCCTCGCGTCCTTAGTGTCATATTTACTCTGCAATGCTTTCCAAATATTCTTTGCACTAGAGTAAGTTCTATCATAATAATCATAAAAATTATCAGATAGACAATTACGTAAAAAATACCGACACTTGTAGGAGTCACCATCATATTTTTCAACTTTCTCTTGAAGACAGATAAGTTCATCGTCGGTCATGGAAGAGTTATCTACTTTGTTTGGGTTCTTCTCAGTTAAGACATAAGAAACATTGAGAAGACTTAAGTAGAAAAACACTTTACCCTTCCACCTCTTGAAGTGAGTACCGTTGAACCGGAATGACTTATTTAGATCTCCCATCTTGACATCCACAGATTTTTTAGTTGTTACCATTGAATCTCCTTAAAATTGTTGGTAAAATAACAATAAACTTACAACTGAAAATTACAAGTGAAGAAAATATAAAAGACTATCTTCTTCTTCTTCTTCTTCGGCTTAGGCGTGGATATCTCACTCTCTGTAAGGAAATTCAAGACCACTGCAACAAATGTTTCACCGGTCCAGCAGTAATCTTCTTGATTTATCCCCTCTAGGATACAACAACCTTCTCACAATAACTCAACAACTCTAGACAAGAGTTGAGTTCAAAACTCCACAAAAAGAACATCTCCCTTCAACTAATGAACTCTTTTTTTTTTCTAAGTTTTGTGAACTATCTATATCTTGTGTGTATTCCAAAACCATGCAAGACCCCCTCTATTTATAGGAGAGGAAGTCTTCCATGCAATGAATAGGAAATGAACGGTAAGATAAATATGAAAAAGATTACAAGAGTTACAAGAAATAAATAGCCAAATGTAATATTGGAGTTATAAGAAAACAACAAGTCACTTCATGCTATTAATGTTGGTGCAGTATATGATCCAAAAGAACCTATAGCCTTCATCAATTTTAAGAAATAAATGCCGCATATTCAGAATTAATATGCAGCATTAAGAGACACTTTAAAATAAGGCATATAATACCATTTAACTCAAATGAAACTAGACCCCACACCCACGTCCTTATGCCTTTAAAGTGACCATAATATGGAGAACATTAAGATAAAGAAATGTGATCAATGATGCTGAACAGGTTTTTTGTAACTTAAGAAACTAATGCTAAAAGTAATGCATTTGTAACTTAAGCAACATAATGACACTTCAATTCTTATAAGCCAAATTAATATAATAATATTAAAATGCTCAAATACACTATCAAAAATGAGATAAAGACTGAAGATTTTTGTACACAAGATCGTCGACTTTAATATTTTTAAAATTGGAATGAGATAAAGACCGGAGATTTCGTACACAAGATAGTCAACTTTTTTCGTCACAGAGGACCAATTAATAAAGTTTTATTATTTATATTTTTTTTTACTATAAACTTGTAACACTCTTAAAATTACGAGGCACACACCTCTTCTTCTTCTTTTTTTTTTTTTAATTGTTGGGTGTGTAACTCTATAGATAATATTATTCAAAATCATACATAGGTTATTCTATATTTCCTTGTACATCTTTTAAAGTAAGTAATTTCATTAATTATTAATTGTCAATATTATTAGTGGCGGATCCAGGATTTAAGTAGAGTGGGTGTTTACTACAACAAAAAAAATAAAAAATCACCTCAACTAGGTTTGAACCCGACTACACCTACTAATGGAGAGCCTTAAGATCAACCTAAATGTCAGTGCACCTAACCAACTTCTTGTTTAGTGGGTGCTTTTATATAATTTATACCCATTTTTATATATTTTTTATGCAATTATACCTATTCCGCATCGAGTTTAGTGGGAGCCGGAGCACCCAAAATTTGTGTGTAGGTCCGCCTCTGAATATTATAGAATTTCACATATTTAACTTCAATTGCTATTTTTTTCATAATTTGATCTTTTTATGCATACTTTTATTAATTGACTTGAGACACACATGCAAAGCACGTACACAAAACTAGTAAATAAAAATATACGAAGATTACTATATTTAATACTTATATCCATTCGTAATATTCACATAGCTGAAATGTCTTCAAAGTACTGCTTGCTAGCTCTTCACGAAAGGGAGATTTTGATTCTTCTCAAGAAGACAACAGATCATAACCTCAAATAGAAAGGTAAAATTACTCCACAAAAATATAGTTGTTTAAAATTTGGACTAGTCATTAATTCACCCAAATTAGACATGCTTTATTTTTATCAGTCAAACTCAACATATTTAAAAGTTGGGCTAGTATCTTATTAAAATATTTTGAGGAAAATATCTTCTTTATTCGATACGTTATCCATAGTCATCATAAAGAACAAAAGAATTTATTAAATACTTAAATTATAAAAACACAAACAAAGCACGAAAAATTACATAATACCACTACTTAATTTATCATAATTACTTAAAATCTCAACTCTTTTAAATAATTACATAAATCCCTCATTTTACTTTCTCTCTCTATTAATGCTCGAATACATCACAAAAGAATGTAATATATATGTGTAACATTAAGTGATATATCCGAAAGAATATGATTTATTCGTATAAAATTAAGTGATGTATCCGTGTGGAATATGATGTATCCATCTTGTTAGAGTTTGTGACCCAAATTCTGTTGATCCGGCTCTGAAAAGATCGCGGTTCGACCCATGATTGTGATTTTTCATGGGGTCTGTGGTGGTAGCGTAGGGATCAGGCCAATAGGTATGTTTTTGAGCGTAGGATTTATTTGTACGCACGTATTATATAAGTGCATTTAGTGAGTCGGTTTTGGATGTAATAAATATACGTCATTGAGACTTTAGTCTCATCATTTTACTCCGCTCCATTATAGTTAATTCCCCCGCCTCTGCCCGTGGTTTTTCCCGTCAGTGAGTTTTCTTCTTGTTTTCTTTTGCTTTGTGATATTGCTTATTCTGTCCGATCATAACACATGTAAAATTAAGTGATGTATTTAGAAGAATGTGATGTATTCGTGGGGACTAAATCAAAGATGTTTAGTAATATTGAAAAGATTTGGATAGGAAGTAACTAGCTTCAAAAGAGTTTAGATTTATGTTGTTTTAAGAAACTAAAATTTTGCAAGGATTGTGTGAGTTATGACTTGTTTAATAATTCATTTTAATCCAACTTATGTCATCCCAAGTAATCAATGACTAGCCTAATTAACTCAATTTATTTTAATTCGCTCAAATTCAGACCCGACAAATGTATACATGAAGGTCCTCTACTTTGACATGCTACCCAAAGGCCAGAGCTTTCAACTTTCTCATTTTTGGGTCTGTATTTCATGATAAATTATCTATTTTGTAAGCTTTTCATGGGGTATTTTATTTAGTCTCTCCTAACTTGTACCCATTTTTTATTTTTTGAAAAGAACATTAAGAAATTGTAACCAAAGTATATTATCTATATAAGAAGTGGGAGTTGATCAGCTGAAGGCTGCTCTTAGTCAACATGTCTGCTTTAGTGAATGTCATGATCTAATTTCTCAGGTCATGACAACACCTACTATAACCCAGTAGTAGGTAAACTGATCCATAGTCTGGAACGACAAGTAACTAACTATCAAGAGAAAAGAAGGAAGCAACAGAAAAAAATAAATGCAATAAATAGTCTAATATAGGAAATTACCCTAAAATTTGATGAAGTTAGTACAAGAGCTTTTAATACAACATAAGTACAACTGAAATACAAAATAGATCTATATACAATCCATATCTAAAACACAAAAATATAGATCAGCCTAACAATAAGAAGGTGAGCAGAAATACTTCGTATGTCAGGAGTTCACCCTAAATCTCCGATCCCTGGCTACTCCATATGATGCACACATCAAAGATGAGAACCCATACTATAATCTACAGGCTGCAAAAGTGTAGTATGAGTACCAAATACGCTGTAATCAGTAGGCATCAACTGACTGAGATTCAAAGAAAATGCAAGTATAAATAACATGTAAAGTAGGAACATGAGCTACATGCAACTACGCAGGCATTGAAAGTTAATAATGCTACTAAAAATTTAAGGGTAAACTATTAGATACTATCAATAATTAGGGATGAAGCGCGATTCCATAAGTAGACAATCCATATACGATAGTATAATGAAGAAAATGATATACAATATACAATAGTAGTAGGAATGAAGGACTTAATATACGGGTAACCAAATACGAAAGTACTATTTTGAGGGAGCTAAGGGGTCATAAATCGTAAAAAGAGATAATTCTAGCATAATCAAGGTCCTTAACAAAAATATGGGTAATAAGAAAGTGATCTAACAATGATAAATCTTACCATAATAAAAAGAAAAGGGAATATAAACATACCGAAAATCTTGAATACCAGCTAATAACCAGTCTGCCTCGAATCATATAAATTAACCAAACAATAGTATCTGGATAATAATAGTTTAATCGTCTAGGCCAGACAACTAATAACCTAATCGGGACCGCATAAGCTCGGAAGGCATATGTAAACACTCAGTAAACAAAAACCATAACCTGTACCTATACACCTCCCATAAGACTAATAGATACAAGTGCCAAATAATTATACTGGTGATAGGTGATACATATAAATAAATACAAGATAAATCCAGTAGCATATCCAACATAATGCAATAACATACTAAGTTTATACACCTCCTCTAGTAGCTCACAAAGGAAGGACCTATGATGACCATCCTTCTTCGATACTTTGGATCATTAAATGAAGGGGCCTATAAGGGATTTGGGATATCCGTATACAGTAGATAGTGTCTCAAGCCAAGACTTCCATAATCCATCATCAAAAATCTACTTTGTCCAGTACCAGAGACATATATATATATATATATATACATATATATATAATATGTATGTATATATAGTATTGTTAGGAATGGTTGAACTCAATCTGAACTAAATAAGTGAATATATGTAACTCCATTATTTGAGATAAAGTTTGAGGATAATATAGAATAGTAATATAGGAAAGGTCAGAAGCTCCCTCAACCAAAAAGAGTAATTTGTGGTAAAAGAGAGTGGATCAATAATAGACCATAATCAACCTTGGTCTAATTTTCAAAGCAATATGTTTAGTTTAAAAAATTATAAGTCATTAATAAAGGTGGCACGATTTTTTTTACAAAATAAGTTTTATAGTAGAAAAGTGGGAATACAACCCTTTTTAAAAAATAGTAGTAAAATCATGGTTTTAGTTTGAATTGTGCCACTAATTAGTATAAATATACCTAAATACATGCATGCCATCACTAGTATCAAAACAATACCACTGCGAGGGTCTAAGCATCTATAAGCAAGTCACAACTTAATCAAAGCATAGAGGAATAACTTGGCGTTCAATTGATATCATAAACACAGCTTCGAGCCCAATAATATATAACTTAAAAAGATATTAATGCCATAAATTGAGAAACTAGGGTAAACAAAGGCATAAATTTACTAAAAGGGTCTAATTGAGAAATATCGCTTAAAATACCAGGTAATATGATAGGTATTTTACCAAAGGATCCATCATTCAAATATGTGGTTATTCAAGTCTATAATCAGGTGTAACAGGATCCTAAATCCTTAACAGGTATTCTAGGCTAAGGTTCAGGTCATGTTTCCATTCTAAATCCCCTAATTAGGTCAATTCTTGATATATATAGGTATAACATAACCTATAATACCTACCTAGAATACAAAATATAAAATGCATAATCTTATAAAGATAAATAGATCTAGCCTACCTCGATGCCTAATCGCATTCACAAATCATTCAAGAACTGCCCGTTTTTTCTCCAAGACTCAAGAATATCATCACACTATCAAAATGAAAATCTAAACATAAGTATGACTAAAACAATACCCATATTACAATATAGAACTCCACACCTAAGATCAATTCAAAAATAGGTCTATGGGATCTGCTAATGGAATCCCAAAATTGAATTTGTTAGAAGGCCCCTCGAAGAACAAGGGATGTGTGATCGATATTTTTAATGACCTTCTAGGTTATTTTCTTAATATTTGTGTATTTTGATATTTCAAGTTTTTCTACATAGGCCACAGGTCATTTGTGAGTTGCAAAAATGTCGGTTCTATTACCGGATAATTCATTTGGATTTTAAGCTTATTTTTCTATTTTGGAGCTTTAGATATTAAAGAATTGGCATCGAATCAAAACTCCTAGTAAACAACCTCAGATGAGAAGTTCGATAGCGCCATCAACTCTAGAACGTGAATTTTAGACTAGGGGGACCCTTGGTTCAGATCCCAAGGCTTCCATACTCATTTTGGGCTATTGGGTAGAACTTGGTTAAAATAAAATTATAAGCATGCGACCCATATTTAATCAAAAAAGTCTCAGACAAAAGTCTTAATGGTTTCGTTGAATCCAGAATATCAAATTTAATATGTTAGCATAGTTCATTTATGCAGACAATATGCTAAATGAATCTTGAGCATTCAATCGGAGTCCATTTGACTTAGTAAAAATCTAGTGCCTGATATTCAGTATGACCGCTTGCCACTTCAGAGACCCTGAGCTACTTTAGTGGTCTTGACTACTCGATTGAGGTCTGGTTTAGCGGTCAAGATTCACTTAAGCATACATTGATTTAAAGGTAAAGGTCCTTAGTGGACATCTCGCTGGCGGTTAGGGTGCCTCTTTAGTGATTCTCGCATTTACTCACCCTCCGCTTAAGCGATCAGTATCCTCTTTACCAGTAGCCGCTTAAGCTGTTAAGTTACCGCTTTAGAGGCAACCGCTGGTTTAATATCACCTTCTTCACCATGTTTCTACTCATTTATTTAGGAATTTTCCTCTATTTTGAGAGATTGGAACATGAAAAAGTTTGGGATATCATCCATTGAAGCTAAGGTAAACAAATTCAACACTCCTTGGTTATTTTTCATATTTTTTTTCATCAATTTCCATCCTTTTTATTGTAAATTCCTAGAATTTTAGTCTTTAATTCCTCAAATTCAAGGGATTTTTGGGCCTGATTCATACTCCATTCATGCTCAAATTTTGAGTATACATGTCTTATTTTTTTTGAGAGACCTTGTGAAGGATCCAATTTTAGAATTTCATTAACGGGCCTCACGAGCCTATTATTGACTCAATTTTGGGTCTGAAGTTTTATATTGCAATATGAGTATTATTTAAAAATCCTATTTACATATAAATGATGATTTTTATATCATTTCTATATTTTGGAATTATGGAGCAAAGATGAGCGATTTATGGATGATTCAAGATATATGGTCCGACAATAAGGAAAGCTTCGGTCTAATTTTCTCTATGTGATTGTATATAGTATAAATTACATGCTAGAAAAGGATTATAGGATAATATTATGACTAGTATACCATGATTATCATATTTAGAGAATTTGGCATAGAAAGGTGACCCAAATTGTAACACCCCGATTCGCTAAACTGAAATGCTACACGGTGCTCATGACCCCGAGGGACCACAAGCTAACCCATGACTGATATCTGTACCTGTATACTGCAAATCATGATATAATAATACGGAATACATAGAACTGTAAGGCCATAAGGTTCAAATGAATAAAATCATGTGGGTAAAAATATCCAAAACAACTCAATCTGAAAGCTAAGTCTGAACGTAAATCTGAACATAAATCTGAAAGCCTCTAAACTATTTGAATAAGAAGTTGAAGGAACATGTCTCCTACTAACTCTGTAAAACTAAATTAAAGAAATAAATAAATGTATTAAATCATATTGTCTTCGAATCAATGAGGACTCACTGTGTCTCTGTGACTGGAATGCTACCACTACTGCTGGACTGGAGCTCGTGTCTCGAAACCTATGGTGTAACATAAAAATAAAGCACCATAGCGAAAATGTGTTAGTACAACTGGAGTACTAGTATACGAGGAAGGTAGGCTGAACATAAAGGGTTTTATGCATGAACAACACTGATTAACTAATATGAACGTGGGAGTGCAAACACACATATATAGAAACTGGGACCGTGAATACGTGATAGCATGACCTGTAAGCTAATACATGGTTTACTAATAACTGTCATGACTGATACTGAAACTGATAACATGGACGACTGTATCTGACAGTCCTGTATATACTAAAATCTGAAGAACGCCCTGAGTTCTATTATTGAGACTGATACTGAAACTATGGGAAGTAGTGTTTAACCGACATGCCTCATGTATGCCGTTATGGCTAAGCTAGGGTCCAATCTCTTCCCTGAATGGAGGGGTGTTAATACCGTGCCACGAGTATGGACAGCCTGTGAGTGAACCTAATCTGGCGGGTACTCAATGAGAATGGTGGGAACCCTAAACTGATGGGTTAAGCCACCTCATCAACCCTAATCTGACGGGTTAAGATGTCTCAACCTACACTGTCTACGTAGTTCTGGAACACAAGGATGACTACTAAGAATTACACCCTGAACTGGCAGGTGAGTTCCCATCCTTGGGTTCACTCAGTGCTAACCTCTACTCCTATCTGGAGGGACTGGACATAAATAACTGACTATGCATAATTGAATCTTACTAAATTCCATTGACTGGTGAAATATTACTGATATCTGACAACTGACTAAGATCATGAGGTTTTCCTGAGTCACATGACTGACTAAAGTTTATGGAATCATAGCTTGAGTTCAAATATCATGAAACATGACATGGCTCTAGGCACACAGCTATAGTTTTCAGGTACAATTACCCCCAGGACTCGATAGGAGGAAACTGACACACATGACATGACTTTATCATAAGATTTGAGTCCACAATTCATAATATCATAAGTAAGGCTTTCATAATAAGAATGATTCTCAACAAACTATCATATGATCGGGAATTCACACAACATGTATATACTTGCATGGCTTCAATAACATGGTCATTCCATATCGCAACAATATCATGAGCATCTCTTACAACTTCTTCAATTCAAGACAATAGCATGGGGATAATGTTGAACATAAACTTAGAACATGGAATAGTCATTTAGGACTTATTATGTCATAAAAGCATGATTTCTATTCTCTTAGGTATTTTCACAAACACCTTACATGCACATCTTAGGCATAGGTGGATTCATCAAGATCACAAATCATCCCATCTTAGGCATCATCAAACTCCAACCACATGAACATCAACTACCAACAACATAAACATCATGATACAAAATTTAGAAGATGGTTCTTGAGCTTCATGGATGAAAGGAGTCCATGAATCAGCTCACGCATACCTTAGAAGGAAGATTCTTGATGATTGACGAAGGAATTTCCTTGAAATCGGATCTTTAAACTTAGTTACACAAACCTAGTTGTTTTTCCCTTTTAGTTCTCTTGGATGATGATCTTTGAGATGATAATAGGATTTTAATATGTTTAGAAGCTATATATTTCGTATGGTTAAGTTTAGGGACGTGTAAGGAGTGTTAAAAGACTTAATTACCCTTAAAATAACTCAAAACGGAGTGTTTTTGGCACCTGAAACTAACTTAGGCGGTGTTCAAGTGATTGCCTAAGCTAGTTTGGGCGGCGCCTAACTAATCGCCTATGTTTGGTTGGGCGACGCCTAAACAATCGCCTATCCTTACTGTCTCTCACGAAAATGGGCATAACTTTTTACTCGGGTATTGGATTAAGGAGAAATTGGTATCGTTAGAAAGCTAATTTGATTCTCTACAATTAAGTTGGTAATTCAGCCAAAATACCACATTAAAATTGAGTTATAATCATTCAAAGATTACCCTTGCAAAATCAAACACTAAAACTTGATGGATTCAAAAACTCTTAGCTTGTATTACCTTAAGTGACTCATATGAACATGCTTAATGCATCATAAGCTATATTATCACTAGAATATTAATTGTAAGTCATGTACTCAAGTATGAATCACCGATAGGAGATTTCATATGTAGGAATACTTATTCACTTCCTAGCTTAGAAACATGTGGGGTATTATACAAACCTTAGTATATGATATTCGTTATGACTATAGAATCCTATAATCCTTGATTGTAAGCATGTTAATCCTAGTTTGATGTTAAGGATCCCTTTAGTATAAGATTTATCATTTGACTTTGTGGATTGGATGACATTCCCCTAATTTGATCCTCTAGCGACATTTATGCCCTCATTAACCGTAGTTTCCTAAGTCATGAGGCATTATTATGTTAATTTTATATTTTTGATCCCGAAGACAAGGTTACAATACCAGTTGGATTTCAAATGAGTATTCTATCTATATAAAGGACATGATTCTTGTTTATAGAAGCTTAGGTGCTTATGGTTTTATTATTTGGATACTGGTGATGATATACATACTTTTAGAGGCATTCATGCTCACTTAGTGGTATGGTTCCGACCAAACACTTGGTTTTACAACTATTTTCTAAAAAATATTTATTCTTACTTTTCACTTTAAAAATTGATTTCTTCTACAAGGGGATCATACCACCTTACTTAATAAATTATGTTCTTAAGAATTAAATGTGCTATTTTGGAAATTAGGCTGAGAGTGATTCTGATAATATCCTCTCTTTTACCCCTACTATTTACTTCAGTCGAGAGATATTTTGATCTTTTCTATGCTATTATACCAATTTACTCCCAAACATAATCTCAGGCAATGGATTTATAGATTCTCTCTTTTACTCATATTTCAAGTCCTTGCACTTAATATCTCTTTGGTATAGGATGGGGTAGATTAATTATAATGGTTATTGAAAGTCCTGGTTTGGGACTAGGTAGTGTATATAGATATCCTAAGTCTTCTATGGGTCTCTTTGTCTGTGAGACACAACGCAGGAGAAGGATGGTCGCTATAGGTCCTTCATTTGCGAGCTACTAAGATGAAGAAAGTGTATACACTTATTGTGTTATGGCTCATGGATTATACATGGTGTGTTATTGGTTTATATTTCATTCATTCATATATGTATTTTCTATCACCAATATAATTGTTTGGTACTTATATTTATTAGTTTTATGGGGAGTTGTATATGAATACGCTATGATTTTGCTGAGTGCTTTCTTGTACCTTTCAAGCTTATAGGGGCCTATTTAGGTTATTATTTTTCCTAACTAGCCAGTTACTTTATTGTTGGTTATTATGGTTAGTTCATGAAAGGATGATTATGGTCCAATATTTGAGATTTTCGATGCATTTCTGATTTTTTTTCTTTCTCATAGTAAGATATGTTATTGTTAAAGTATCTTATGTTAGTCATCCTTATGTTCGAGACCCTAATTATGCTAGTAATGGCTTTCTTTATTGGATAGGATTCCATAAGATGTTAGGTTGCCTATCGTAGATATTTACCTTTGAGTTTAGTTGTATATATATGTATGTGTATGTGTGCATATATATATATATATATATAGGGTATTATTACATAGCCCTCTTTTTCTTTATCTACCTATTGATATGTATCATATGGCCTTGTATTACTGTAATATATCCTTCTTTCGCTCTTTACTTATATATTGACTAGTGATATACAATATTGTACTTTAGTTCCTAAATACTATTAGAATAAAATAGTTTATCTTTTTTGCTCCCTTACTAATTAGTGGCAATTTACGACTCATTTGAATCTAATTTCTTGCACACTATCATGAAATAATTGAATATATGAGATTAGTTTTGCATAAAATACACTAGTCTCCAGTGTTTTTGATCCTACAGGAAAATATGAGAAAAAAGAGTTGAGACAATGCTGGAAAGGAAAAGAAATGGCCAAAAGATTGACAAAAGTTGAAGGCAGGATCCAAGATACGACACTCAGGTGATGTGATTGTACTATAAGGGTTGTGACCACATTGGATCAAGATTTCAAAAGTTCTGCAATTACAATCCAAAGCTTGGAGATTGCTGAAGTGCTATTGCGATTAAGGGTCTGTGGTTGCGATTAGTTAACAAATTCAGGGAGTGGAGATCACGAGTTGACCACTATAATTGTAGGGTCGCGATTGCAACTAGAGAAGTGCGATCGTGATCATCGGTCTAGCTATCAGGGGCAGACTTATCATTTCATGCCGCTCAGTCCCAAATTACAAAAGGCTCAATTTTTTATATATTCAACATCTAATTTCTAGTTTTGGAGAGAAAAACACTTTATATTAAATGAAGAAACAATTGTTGGTATTATTCCAATAGAGATTTGGTTGTATATTGAAATTGAAGCTTGGATACTTATTTTTCTTATGATGAATGAACCACATGCTAATTTGGGTATATTTCTTATCTTTAATTTCATAAGTTACTAAACTTATATCTTGTGGTTATGTTTGATTAGGTGGTGAATAATGTGTGGGTATTGATTGTTAGGCCAAATGATTAGTTAATTGTGATGGGTTTTTCTCTTATACCATGTTTGAGTTGAATTGGGAGTGAAAACCCCAATTATCTTGGATCCCATATCATCCTTAAAAGAGGGAAATGTGTGAGGAGTAATTGTGAACAACATCTTGAATTAGCTTCTTTGCTAGCATCATCTTAGAAATAAGGGTGTTATTTAAGTTAGTTATTTTTATAAGCATCATCTTAGAAATAAGGATGCTAGTTTGAGGTAATGGATTAGTAAACTTATTATGCTCATGAGGTGCTCAAAAGAATCCATGAGTGAAATTTGGTATTTTATCAAAAGATTAATACTGAGATCCTAAATCTAGCCTACCCAAAACCCTTAGCTAAAACTTGGACTAATTATTGATTACCTATGCATGAATACCACCTAGGATAGCATAACCCCAAGGTTCCTCTCAATTTGGTAGCACCTATCAATTGTTTGATCTCGTAGTGTAATTCATAATTGTGTTTAACAAAGTTTCAAATCACCCCCAATTTATTTTTATGTTATTGTTTAATTATTGCATTACGAGTTAACACATAGTTAACTCTCAATACACGTAAGCTTTGAAAGTTAACACTTCTTGAGGATTCTACCCCGACTCATGTTGGGTATATATTGAAAATGTCTGCCTTGCACCAAATTGGTAGTGTAAGTTAAGTGTTACAAAAAATGGTTCCGCTGCCGGGGAGTGAAACATAGTTTTTATGATTGCAGTGTTTATAGTGAACTTGGGTTAGCCACAGTGTTTTCGTTTACATTGTTTGTTGTTTTTGTCTTTCTTAGGTGAATAAACTAGCAAGCACAACACCATGAGCCAATTAGGTAGTAATGCTGGTATCTTTGATGGATTTCTTGAGGGTAAGGATCATATTGAAGATATGGGGTGAGATAGTGCTATTCGTAATCCACTGGTGAAAGAAAATGGAGTTTTCCTTGTTACAAATGTGATGCTTCATTTTCTTCAAATGAAGGGTTTTTTCTAAGGACAAGCCCATGAATATTCTAATCACCACTTGAAGAACTTTGTTGATGTTTACCTACCATTTACTATAGCCTTCATCACTCAAGAATCTATTCGGTTACGTCTTTTCCCATTTTCTTTGATGGGAAAAGCAGTTCTATGGTTGAGGTCATTGCTCGTGGGCTCTATTAATTCATGGGCTAAGCTTACGAAATCTTTCTTGGATTGGTATTTTCCTCCACCCCATATTTTACAACTTAGAGATGAAATCACCTACTTTCACCAACTCAATGGAGAATTATTGTATGAAGTGCGGCAAAACTTTAATGATAAGTTTATATAATGCCCTAATCATGAGGTTATGGAGAAGATGCTTTTTCAAATATTTTATAGGGCATTGAACCATCTAAACATGGTGGTAGATAACATAGCTGGTGGTTCTCTTATTGGGTTGTCTTATAGTGTTACGGTAAATTTACTAAATCAAGTAACAAAACAAAATAACAGATGACACACAAGGGATGTTGAGGTGACTGTGGGGGCTCCCTTCGCATCTTTTGTGAGTCAAGAACAAAAAAAGAGAAAGAAGGAAAGAGATGCTAAGATGGCTAAGGTAATGGCTCAACTAAACCTTCTTACCAATCATGTGATGGGGACCCCTCCCAAGGAGGTCAAAGTTAATTTTTCAAAGAGTGATGGGTCTTGTAATGATTAAGAAGGATAGGTTCTTGATGTGGACAGTAGGTTCTTGTCGAACCATTTGGTAGGTTCCTACCCTACCTATCAAAGGTAAGGCAAGAATCAAGGTCGAATGAATAGAGACCATGAGTAGAGAGAAAGAGAGTCAAATGCTATTGATCTAAAAAATCTCAAGAATGAGGATGTCCTAGCTCATATTCTAATGGGAGTTGAGGGGACCGACACAATAGTAAAGGAAATTGATGACGTCAAAACAAAACCTCCTATTAGATGATGATATGACCACTATCAAAATATAGTAACCCAATAGAGGTTGTGGTCAAATCCCAAGGGAACATGTGGAAGTATGGATCTCAGCAATTTTAGTCCACAGGAAGAACAAGGAAAGTAAATGGGGGGGGGGGGGTTTATATAGTATCTTGAGAAAGTAACCATACTAACTTCATTTGTAATCAATCGTAGGTGAAAACAAGGATTCTGTTCCACCTGGGTTCTCAACTTGTAGGATTATCGTGCTTTGTTGAGCCAATCTAATACTTTGCATGTAGAATCGATAAGTTATGTAAGTTCTACAGTATTTTGGAAAAGCAAAAATATTTCACCCATTACCTTTTGATTCTCAGGATGTTGCCTTACTAACCTTTATCTTGATCCCAGCTAACTATTACCTTTTGAATCTCTAGTTATTAGATATAACCTAACTATCTTACTAAGATAGAACCTAGAAGCATGGATCGATATTTAAACTCCAAATTACTGTTATCTTTATCTTTTTCTAGTCGCTACTCCTCTTTTAGAGTAAGTAGCAATATCTAGGAGGGATCCTAACATATGCACCCATTAAGAAAACTATTATAATGAAGATAAAGCAATGCATGCATGGGTATCAATTCATAACATTTCCTCTACTCTATCAATCTGACATGGTTTCCACAACCCTAGCTATGGGTTTTAGTAGCTCATACTTGTGAAGAAATCAATAATATTCATATTCAAAATCATAGATGAAATCATAATGATAAGAAGTAATAAAACCCACAACCGTAACTGAATTAATGAACCAAAGTCAATACCAGAGAATCCCAAGATCAAAATCAGATCTTGGAATCAAAATATGTTTGTGAATATAAAAAGTGCATTCCTCCTACTAAAAAACACATAAAGGGTATTTATAGTACATAAGGAAACCCTAAAACCAAAACCTGAATAAAATAGGAGAAAACTGGGTCGGTGGGCACATTTGGTCTGTACCTGTGGTCTGGCACTGGGCGCAGGTAGTACCTGCGGTCCTGGCCCTTGGAGTAGGTACAAATCATAGGTACCAGATGAAAAATTCCTGCAAGTTGCTCTCAGGATGTTGGACTTTTGGTACTTACTTTGCCTACCTGCGGTTCGTAGGTCCTGTATATGGTCTATAGGTTGACTTAGTAGGTGCTGGGAGTCATCTTTTTAGCTCTTCTTCGATTCTTGAACATGCTTTGATTACGATCAAGCTGGAAAGTGTGTCAAACATCCATAATCTCTCCAAAAGTAGCCAAAAATACCTATTTTTACCTTTTCACGAACTTATCATCCAAAACGTAATTTCCTACAAAACATACCCAAAATGCATCATATCTAACAAAATATCCTCAGAAACTACATATTTTCCTCATTTTAAGCGTTGAAATTGCTATATTTCTATAACACATAAACACCCTCAACTTAGAACATTTGCATGTCCTATGGGAAAAAAGCACAATACAAATAAAAACGACGCTTAACTAAGAGAAATTAAGCTATTCAAGGTAGTCAATCAACATTTAAACTCAAGTTGCAACATGCCCCTCCAATCTTATTTTTCAAAACCAATTGTGTATGATCATGATGCACAATATGTGACACAATGGGATCAAGGTTTGGAAATTACATTAGCAACATACAACCACTCATATAGACAAGTTAAACTACCCGAAACAAGCAAATAGCTAGCAATATCACTAAAATGACTCACAACAAGGATGTCTCCCTCACTCATATGAAATCATGCATGTCAATGCAGGGATGGTCAAGGTACACTCACACTCAAAAAAGAAGTTCTAATCAATACATGTCAAATACCATAGACTTTCCATTATTTTCTTTACCTTAGTATTCAGATAGTCAAGTTAGGATCACTATAGGACTTTTCTTGACTTGTAATATAGGATTGGGGGATGGTATGGTACATATGGACATATCATATGACTAAGTCTCTTTGGAACTTCACTAACTTTGAGGTCTCACTTACTAGCCAATTTTTTTTTATCCCGCCCTTATTTCTCACTTTTTATTCTTTCCTACACATTTAGGTTAGATATGGTCTTTTATTCTTTCTTTTTCTCTTTTTTACAATTTTCTTTTCTTTTTTTTATAACACACCTAGCCCTAGTAACTTTTTTCTCCTATTTTACCCTTCTTCATACCCATTTTACACTATGCACCCCCTATTATAACCACCCTCAACTTAGGTATTTTGTCTGAGTTGAGGTGCACAATGTCTAAGGAGGACCAGGGCCAAAACAGGTTCATTGTACTATAAAATGGGGAGGTGAATGATGAAACAAGAAAAATAGGCTACATAGCATAAAATGGGGAGAGCATACCTCTACTAGTAATATATTAAAATCCTTCCTCATTTGGGCTAGATCTATCATATCTATCTCTGTGAATTAGTCTATAAACCGTCTCTCAAACTTATCAAGCCATGTTTAGAAATTGACACATAACTCAGATAGTACAACACTTAGTGTAGCCTGCCATTAGGCCTGTGCCAGCTCAAATATGGTCCTAACCCCTAATCTTATCTACCAGTAAAGAGTAGTCATCTCTGTCTCAATAACCCTTACTCTAGCATTGGTGGCCTTCTGGCTGTCCACTAAGCTCTGCAAAAAATTACTAGATATAGTGATCCTACCTGAAGTAAGAGCTGTAGTGGATGGGCAAGTAGGCTCTGAAGGTATACCTACAGGCTCTGAGGTTAAAGTTGGGGCTAAAGAAGAAGTAGCTGGTGTCCCCTCACCCTGCGTACTATATTTTGGATTCTCTCTCTGCTCCTCTATCTCTATATTAATAATAACACCTATATTACCTCAATGTGCCTTATCAGGCTCTATGGAAACTGCTGGGCCCTCAGTCTGGGCCTATGGTACTCCTTCCTGCTATCTTGATCTCCTAAAAGAGCCTGGATATGCCAGATCCCTCATAGTCCCGATCTGCGTAGTTTCTATAGAAAGTACCCTCTTATCTACACCTGGTATCTTAGGCACATTAGCCTCATTACATAACCTCTGAATCTTGTAATGGAATGATAGATTAGTCAACTCCCAAAGGCTCTGTCATGTAACTCATACTTGAGGATGAGAACAAAATCAACAGCATAACCGACCATCATACAAGAACCTATTGTAGGTTCTCCCTACATCATCCATCATATTATTTGAAGTATGGATATCAGTTGGTATCTAATCAACAACTACCAAAACTTGGCCACAAATGTCAATATGCCATTCTTGATCAAAACATACCCCTCAAGCCATGGGATTGTATCACCTAAAGGTGAAATATAACTTGCTATCCACCTAGCTATCTCGAACCTCTCACGTTGGTACTCAGTGTCCCACATGATATGATGATCACGTGCAATTCTCAGCCTATGGTTGCACTTAATTGTAGATACAGAAGTAATAAAATTTGGGTTGAAGATAACTCTACGAATAGTCTCTATCCATATATTAAAAAAAACCCTTCTAACCAGTGTATGCTTAAGCTGTGGCTACCTAGCAAATCTAACCAGGCCAGGATGTCTATGCATAAGAAGGACTATGGTAGCTCTGTAGGATGCATTAAATTCCCTTACTATAGTTGAGTTGTAAGAACCGAGTGGCCTAGTTATCCACTCTAGCTAATATCTATCAAATGATACCCGCAATTATAGTACTCTATATAGCCTCGATAGGTCAATCTAACGCTCCTCATGAATACACCTCGTAGGCCTGCCTGCCTCCTAAATATGACTATTAATAGTATAATCACACATACCTTTCACGCACCATTTTTGATGTCCTTCCTCAGGAGTTGCATCTGAGGATGAATGAGAGCGGGACTCTGCCCCTACTATATTGACTCATCATGGGTAGCTTGCTCTGTACCTTTCTTAGACTGGGGTTTATCTTTCTGTTGTACATATGTTGTGGTACTCTTCTTTGACTGGGGCACCATTGATGACTCCTCCTGCTCTACCTCATTGGATGAATCTTAGAACCCCTCTTCAGACTAGATGTCCTGAGCAGCAACCTGTGGAGTAGACTCAGGCTCTGTATCCTCTTTCTCTCCCTCATCAAATAGAGAAGTGTGTGGTGGTGAAATTTTGGCTTACTTCATCCTAGGTTGGGTTGTAGCTGACTGAGCAGCTTGGCGAGTGTGTCCTCTAGTGATTTTGCATGTTACCTCAACGACAGTGTCTCTACAGTGCTGCCTCGAGTACTCCTCTACTGAACCACTAGGCTCTGGAGACTCTACCCATCTCCTCAAAGTATTGTCCTTTATTTTCTTCATAACCTTAGGTGCCATGTGTACTAGGAAAACCAGTTGTTGGTTTCCAACAAAAGTGAGGGATAGTAGAAGTCGAAGAAAAACTTAAAATTTGAAAAGCTTGCATTTTCCCTCAATTTTCACACCCTATAACCTATTTAAAATTCCAACAAGTTTGATGTGCATAAAATTATTATAAATTAAAGCTTTCAAAGCAAACAAACATTCTCAACTAGTTGTATTACTTTTATTCTTTCAAGTTCAACTTCTGGTTGGGGCCTAACTTTAGATTTTTCATCGAAACAAGGCCCTACATTATGATTTTAGGCTACCCAAGGCTCCTACATACAAGAATTATAGATTCTATATATTTTGCAATGGAATACACATAACAACTTGTTTAAATAATATATAGATCAATATATAATTATTAGAAGTTAAGAAAGTTGCCTCTTTTATGAAGAACCAGAAGTGAATAATGATGAAGTCAAGCAAACCAAAGTTGAAACTTATTTTTAGCATGTTGGAACTTATTGGTATCTCAAACAAGTGACAATTTTGCCTTAACTTAAGTGTGGGGTGAGTTGGTGTTTTAAGAGGAAAATTTGAATTTCAAAGAGAAAAGTGAAGTTTTGAGGATTTAAATGAGTTAGAGTGAGGTTAAGGTTGTTTAAATATAGGTGGGGGGCTGTTTTAGGTCATATATAAGTGTTGGTAGGCCCAAAATTTAAATTAAAAATTGGCCCCAAAAATAGCCAAACCGTGGCAGCTACCTGCGGCTGCACTTGTGGTCAGGCTGTGGGCGTAGGTGCCATCTGCGGCCAGCAGGTGCTGGGCGCATGTACCAAGCCAAAAATTTTGGCCCACTTTCCTGTAATTTGGACTTGGCATTTTAATATTTTTCAGCTACTTATGGTCCCGTATCCTAAGTTTGAGGTCCCCAAAGTAAAATTAGATGCCAAAGTCCACAACCTTACAAATATTGTTTATCCTTAAAAAATTTTTGGCTTATTATTCTACTTACCATATGGGACTTGTGACCATGATGGGTTGATCACATAGCCCCCTTACCTAGAAATCGATGAATGTATCAATTTTTTACCATATTTTAGGTAAGTTCAAGAGCCAATAACCTACCAAAAAGAAAAACAACAAAAATGTGAACACTTAAAATAGTGGGTTGCATCATACTCAATTCTTGATTTAATGTTGGAGCGCGATGTGGCTATGTTGGTTACTCAGACTTGACCAACAAGGCCATGGTTTCCTCCCATGCAGCACTTGATTTAACATCGTGACATGACACATTATCTTGATTACTCAGGATTCATCAAGACACCCATCGGAATGTCCTCTAGGGTTATCAATACAATCAATCTCTGACACTATCCTCATGTCAGTTTGCTACTTCATTGACTTTTAGATGTTGAATGTAGCATCCTCACCATTCATTCTGAATTTCAGCTCTCTTTCTCTATGTTAACCATATCTCTTCGTGTGGACATAAATGGTCTTCCCAATATAATAGGCATCTCAGAGTCAACCTTACAGTCCAGGATAAAAAAGTCAGCCAGAAATATGAAGTTATTCACACTTATGATCACATTAAAAGAGATTCCCATGGGCTTTTTCACTATGTGTTCAACCCTCAATAGCCTCATCGAAGTCAGTTTCAAAGGATTCAAGCCCAATTTCTTGAATACAACTAGCGATATCAAATTAATGCGGGGTCCTAATTCACATAAGGCTCTGGCAAATTGGGATGACACAATAGTACATGGTATAGTGAATGCACCGGAATCACCCTTTTTTTATGCTAAAGACCTAGTCGTGACTACACTGTAGTGGTGCATATCATCAACATCCTCAAATATTGCCTCTTTCTTTCTTGTGACCAATTATTTTATGAACCTGGCATATCCAGGCATCTGATCTAATTCCTATAGAAGAGGTTTGTTCAGGCTCAATTTTTTTAGCATATTAATGAATTACTTGAACTTACCTTTTTCTTTATTTTGCTTCAATCTCTGAGGGAAAGGTGAGGGTGGTCTCAAAATCTGTCTGATTTCTGGCTCAATGACCAAACCCTTACATTTGTCTTTAGTAGCTTTACCTTTATCAGCTGTTACCTTTTCAGACTCAATAATAGGTGTCTCATCATCACTAACTTCTACAGCCGGTCATGGGTAATCCATAGTAGTCATACCACTCCTCGTGGTAATAGCAAGTTCATGACCATCATTTTTAAGATTTTGTATCATGTTACTCAAAAGGGTACCTGGCTGCCTCTGGTTCAGAGTTGCTGACATCTTTCGAAACTGGTGCTCCAATTTCTTGATAACAGTGGCATGTGTCTCGACCTTCTGGGTCAAAATTGAAATGTCGGCCTTAATCTCCTTAAGGTTGATCTCTTAATTTTCCTGACCTTTCACTAACTTCGACAACATCTCTTCCTTTATGGATTTTTTTATCTAGTTTGCCAAGTGGAATGTACTTATCTCCCTTGTCTCTGTAGTAATCCTTCTTTCTCCAATCACTATCTAACTCTCTGCTATGGTTTTTGTATATTTCATAATAGTTTTGACCTTATTTCTCTTGCCATTGGGCTACAAAACTTGCCAACTGACGATTCAAATAATTTACTTCCTCCTCTAATTCTGACTCATAAGCTTTGAAAGCTTCCCCCTATGCTGCTACAATATTTACCTTCTTTGAAGTCGCTTCTATAAGTTACTTTGCTAATACCTCAAGATTAGCTCATAGCAACGCAATATCTTATGCTACTGTGTTATTAGCTGGTCTCTGGTCGTAGGAGGCATCAATAGAAGAAGTCCCAGATACTCTCTCAGTCTCTTGAGTTTGCCACCGTCGGTTATTAGCAAGATCTGATCTAACATCTCCGAAGATACCTCCTTCGAAGTCTCATATAAGCTCCTCCAGATGTGGTATCTTCCATGGCTCTGGTTTTGATGGTCAAGGCTTGGTAGAATATCTCTAATAAGCTTATCCCTAACAACCAATGATTGGGCACTATACTCAGCTTCTTCTTGAATCTGAACAATGCGTCGTATATAGATTCTAACTGCAACTGCCTGAAATTAAAAATTTCTACCTTAAGCTGCAACATTCGAGATAGAGGAAAGAACCTGTTCAAGAATTTCTTGTGTAACTTATTCCATGTAGTGATAGAGCTTCTTGATAGTTCCCCTAACCATAAAGACACTTCTCCTATAAGTTAGAAGGGGGATAGAATTAGTCTATGTGCTTATTGATTCACCCTTGGATTTGTATACAAACTTCAGACCTCGAGGAAATTGGTAAGGTGCAAGTTTGCTTCATCTATAGGCTGACCTGCAAACACATCTTTCAGATTTAAGAGTTAGATCATTGCGCTCATGATATCGAACTAGATGCCTGGGGTAAAATAGGAGGAACTAATGCTCTAGTCTCTGCAGGATCAACATATCCCAAGTCTTCTTCGTCATATATATATGTCTGCACATACTGATATGCTGGGATTACTTGAACACAGGCACATCTAGCTGTGTTCTGGTTTTCACCAAATGTTGCTCAGCGGTCTACTTGTCTCTACTCAGCTAGCTCTACCTTCCTAGATACTCGCTGAGCTTCTTCTATTGCCCTCCTATCGGCTTTAGCTTGAGCTAATAGCTACCAGTCTATCGATCAATAATATCCTATAGTTGTTTGGGAGGAGGGGGAGGTACAACATCACAAACTCCTTTAGGAGGTTCATCTCTTTTTTGCTCAGACATACTACTAGGTGTTTGTAGGATCCTCTCCGGATTTAGATTTAGTGGGAGTAAGGGATTGCATCTACTCCATGTGCTAGGCATACACCGGTATATGCCTACTTAAGAACAAAAACAAAAAGAAAACCCAAAGATTTCAACAACTTCAAATCACAAATCAACATCTTGTTCCCCAACAACCGTGTAAAGATTTTGATTACATCCAAACAACACCTATTATATGATGATACAGTAGCTGTCAAAATATAGTAACCCAACAAAGGTTGGTGTCAAATTCCGAGGGAGCACATAGAAGGATGGATCTCAGCAATTATAGCCTGCAGGTAGAACAAGGAAATTAAGTATGGGGTTTTTGTGTACTAATCTCGAGCAACTAACTATACTAACTTCGGTTGTAATCATTCATAGGTGAAAACTAGGATTGTATTCCCTTGTCTTCTCAACTCTGTAGGCTTATCGTGCTTTGTTGAACTAATTCGATACTTTGCATGTAGAATTGATAAGTTATGTACCTTCTGCAAATTTTTAGATGAGCAAAAGGATTTCACCCTTTACCTTTTGTGTCTCAGGATGGAGCCTTACTAACCCTTATCTTGATCCTAGTTAACTATTACCTTTTGAGTATCTAGCTATTAGATAAAACCTAACCATGTTAGTAAAATTGGATATAAAAGCGTGGATCGACAGTTAAACTCCAAATTATTATTGTCTTTATCTTTTTTCTAGTCACTACTCCTCTTTTGGAGTAAGCAACAATATCAAGTTAGGATCCTAATGTGTGCATCCATTAAGAAAACTATTATAATGAAAATAAAGAAATGCATGCATGGGTATCAGTTTAGAACCACGAAAATGCTTCCCCTACTTTGTTAATCTGCCAGTGTTTCAACAACTCCAGCTATGGGTTTTAGTCGCTCATGCTTTTGAAAAATAATAACATTCATATTCAAAAGCATAGATGAAATCACAATGATAACAAGTAATAAAACTCACAACCGTAATTGAATTAATGAACCGAAGTCAATACAAGAGAATCCTAAGATCAAAATTAGATCTTGGAATCAAAATATGTTTGCGAATATCAAAAGTGCATTCCTTGGACTAAAAAAATACATAAAGGGTATTTATAGTACATGAGAAAGCCCTGAAACCAAAGCCCAAACAAAATAGGGGAAAATTGGGTTGGTGGCCACATGTGATCTATACCTGTGGTTTGGTACTAGGCGCAGGTAGTATCTGTGGTCCTAGCCCTAGGCACAAGTAAAAATTGCAGGTACAGGATGAAAAATTTCTGCAAGTTCAGCCCTCGATATTTTGGATTTTTGGCACTTACTTTGCCTACCTGCGGTCCATAGGTCCTACATGTGGTCCATAAACTGACTTAGTAGGTGCCGCGAGTCATCATTTCAGCTCTTCTTCGATTCTCAAACAGCTCTTCTTCGATTCTCAAACATACTTTGATCACGATCAAGATGGAAAGTGTCCCGAACATCTATAATTTCTCCAAAACTAGCCAAAAACACCTTTTTTCATCTTTTCACAAACTTTTCATTACAAACATGATTTCCTACAGCACATACCTCAAAAACATCATATCTAATAAAATAACCTCAAAAACTTGCATATTTTCCTCATTTTAAGCATCAAAAGTGCTATATTTCTATAGCATATAAAAAATGAAGAATGACTTCTCTCAACTAAACCAAACTTTGATGTCTCATTCGGCCTCCATCAAGCAGTTAGAAATGCTATTGGGCAAAATTTTAGAATAACTTAATTCACGACAAAAAAGTGAATTACTTAGTGATATGGTGACCAACCCGAAGAAGGATGCTCATAGCATGGCTATGTGATAACTCTCAGCTTACACCTCAAATAAGTGCAAGATGGTCGTTGTCAATATATTTAGCCAATTTCGGAGTCGGGGTCGAATCCACGAGGAACAATGTGCCTGGCGATCAAACTAATTTGAAACTACAGCTATAAGTTGAATTTAAGCAAATGATAGAAAAGGATAAAATTTGGGGGTTTTAAATGGTTAAACAAAAGTTGATAAACACTTCGATTTAAAAATGTTAGGGGACACTAGAGTTATAGTTACCAAGATGCTTACATAGGTTGGGTGGCAAATTACTTTAGAGTTCCAATTGACACTTCAATTGCAAGAAGAGTTGAATCCTATAATTTACCCATTCGTCTCTCGACCTCAGTAGGTAGTGTATCCATTAATTCTCTCGAACTTAAAGGATGTGTTTGCTATTCAACTATGATCTCATGTAGGCAAATCCGGTTAAGGCATTTGCCAATAATCTTAAGATTAAAATCTTTCGAGTCTATGTAAACTCTTTCTTTTCCCTCATACACTTTCCTCTCGGACAAGTGATGTTCTTGGGCTCATCTTTCAAGTTGGAACTAAGAGAGATCGTTACATTGCTCGACAAGCACTTTCCTCTCAGACAAGTGATTGTTTCATTGAAGTAACCTAAAAAACACTTTCCTCTCAGACAAGTGATGTTTGTAGTGCCGACTCTATTAAGTTGCAGCCAAGAAAGATCATTAAAATAAAGAAAGGTTTATTAAACATCAATTTCTTATGGACATACATTAGATTCACAACCCAAATTATTATTCATATCAAGGTTCCCATAACTCAAGTAAAGAAAATTAACTATTCATGATACAAAGATCAACAATATGTATTGAATGCATAATCAAGAATAAGTAATAAATCATACCCACAATCAATCTTTAAATGGAAGATGTTTACAAGAATGTTAGGAACCTTCAATGAGAGGTTTCTCTCCTTTTCCGCCCCCCTCAATAAAACCCTAAAAGATGCCATTTATACTAAAGCCTAATTAAGGAAATAAAATAACAAAATTAATAAAATTCTTGGAATAGGTGACGCTCTGGCTGACTCCGCGTCAAGGGCCTGACGCCTTATCAGGGATGGCATCAGATTAGCTCCAGTTGTCTTTAAGTTCTATCTACAGCTGACGATGACTCTGACGCTAAGTCAAGGATCTGACGGTGTATCACCAACATCGTCAGATGTCTTGTCCTCTTGCTAATTTTTTGCTTAAGGCTGACGCCATTCTTGACGCCTTATCATAACTTTGACGCCACATCACCAATGTCGTCAGAACTGCTTCTCAGACTGCAACTCCCTGGTTAAGGCTGACGCCAATGCAAATAGCCTATCACAAGGCTGATGACTTATCACGGTTGTCGTCA
>NC_061112.1:78882007-78944644 GCF_002878395.1 Capsicum annuum
AACGTCTTCATATGTCTTGTCCTATTACTGATTTTTTGCTTAAGGTTGGCGTCATTCTTGACGCCTTATCACAATTTTGATGCCATATCACCAATGTTGTCAGAACTATTTCTCAGACTGCAACTCCCTGGTTAAGGCTGAAGCCAATGCAAATAGCCTATCACAAGGCTGACGACTTATCATGATTGTCATCAGCTATGTTTTTAGCTCTTTTTGTTCAAATTTTAGCTCTTCTGCTCCATTGTTATTTATTTCCATGCATCTAGATTTTTCTACAAAATCTTAAGAAATAACATCAAAAACACCAATAATTACTTAAGAACTTATAATTATTTCAAGTTAAAAGGTCCTAAATATGCTACAAAAATCTAGCACATCACTATGGTCTCTAGGAGTGGCCGAACTCTTGGCAATAAGGTCGTTGGTGTTGGTGAAAATTCTAATAAAGCGACAAATGATGAGAATGTGAATGCAAAAAGGAAGCAATTGGAAAAGCAAATTGATGATTATCCAAAATTCAAAGAAAATTTTGTGGAGAAATTGAAGATGGTTGAAGAAAAGAGTGAGAATGAGGAAACTACTAAAGTGGTAAATGGTGATGATCCAAAAATGATTGAGCCTCAAGTGATTTCATTGCCACAAATTAATATCCCTCCTTCATTTCCACAAAGGCTCAAGAATAAAGAAGACAATGTCAAGTTCAAGAAGTTCCTTGAAAAATTTAACTTGTCGATAAATATTCCCTTGCTAGAGGCCCTTCAAGGAATGATGGGTTATGCTAAGTTTATGAAGGACTTGGTCACAAAGAAATGACTTGTTGTCTTTGAAACTATTTAGGTAACTCACATTGGTAGTGCTATAATGTATATCATAATGGAGGTGAAGAAAGAAGACCTGGGTGCATTCACTATTCCTTGCACTATGAGGGTCTATAAATTTGGGAAAACATTCTATGATCTTGGGGATGGCATAAATTTGATGTAATTGGCCGTGTTTCATAAGTTGGGTGTGGCTGATTGTATACCAACCACTATGAGGCTTTTAATGGTTGATCTTTCGATTAAGAAGCCCATTTAATTATTGGTGAAAGTTGACTGATTTATCTTTTCAGCACACTTTGTAATTCTTGATTGTAAAATTGATCATGAGATCCCCATTATTCTTGGTAGGCCATTCTTAGACACCAAAGGGATTTAGCTAATGTGGAATTAGGAGAGGTGAAATTCTGAATCAATAATAAAGAAGTTTCTTTCAATGTTTGTAAGTCCATGAAACAACTATGGACTTGGAAGTAGTTTTGGTAATTGATATGATAGATGATGAGGTTGCCAATATCTTTGAAGAGGAATTTGTGGTTGACCCCTTGATGAGTGTGTTATGGAGCATGGAAATAAGGAGATTTAAGAGTATGATGAGGTGGTTGCTTTATTGACGGGTCTTGTATCTTACACCAAAAACCTAGTAAAATTGGATCTCGACTTAAAGAATCAGGAGAGCCCACCTGCCAAGCCATCAATCATAAAGCCACCTCAAATCAAACTTAATACCTTGCCACCTCACCTCTAATATGCCTTTTTGGGTAAAAATAATATATTTCCAATCATCATTGCAGGTGATTTTGAGCCGTGTCAAGTGGATTCCATAAAATTGATTGTGAAAAAGTTCATCCATGCCATCGAGTGGCTTGATGCGGGTGTTGTTTACCTAATCTCTAATTGCACATAGGTAATCCTAGTACAATAGGTTCCTAATAAAGGTGTCATGACGGTCATGTGAAATGAGAATAATGATCTTGTGCCTATACGTCCGTTAATGGGTTAGAGAGTATGCATGGACTATTGCAAATTAAACTTCTAGATCGAGAAAGACCATTTCCCCATGCCCTTCATAGACCAAATTCTATATAGACTAGTTGGTCAAGATAGATATTACTTCCTCGATGGATACCCCACTACAACCAAGTTTGTATTTATCTGGATGATTAAGAAAAAATGACCTTTACTTTTTCTTATGGAACTTTTGCTTTTAAGTGTATGCCCTCTGGGTTATGCAATGCCCCATCCATATTTCAACGATGTATGTTGTCCATTTTTACAGATATGGTTGAGGACACCATGGAGGTCTACATAGATGACTTCTCTGTGGTTGGGGATTCATTTTAATCTTGACTTTCTAACTTAAGCAAAGTTTTTCAAATGGTACGTGGAAACCAATCTTGTGTTCAATTGGGAGAAATGCCACTTTATGGCTAAGAGGGCATTGTACTTGGGTATAAAATTTTGGGTGAAGGAATTCAACTTAATCAAGCAAAGATCGAGGTGTAAGTTGACTCTACCTATCCCCATAAAGGGTGTTAGAAGTTTCCTTGGCCATGCAGGGTTTTATAGATGCTTCATTGAATGCTTCTCAAAGATTGCCCATCCATTGTGTAGAATTCTTAAAAAATGGTAAAGTTTGATTTTAATGGTGATTGTATAAAAGCATTCAATTGTCTTAAATAACTCCTTGTGTTAGCTCCTATCATAGTAGCCCCAAATTGGTCAAAGCCCTTTGAACTAACGTGTGATGCAAGTGGTGTTGCTCTAGGTGCAGTATTGGGTCAAAGAAGAGAAAAGTTTTTTCACCCTATCTACTATGCAAGAAAATCATTGAATGATGCTCAACATAACTGTATAGTTAGGGAACAAGAATTTCTAGCAGTGTTTATGCTTTTGAAAAATTTTGGGCCTACTTGTTGGGCAAGAAAATGGTGGTTCACACGTATCATGCCTCTCTTAGATACCTCATGGAATTTAAAGAGGCAAAGCCTCAGTTGATTTGGTGGATATTACTCTTGCAAGAATTTGATTTCTAAGTAAAGGATCAAAAAAGGGTGTCAAAATCAAGTACCTGACCACCTTTCTCGCCTTGAATCAATTCATGAAAAGCTTGGTGAGATTGAGATTGATGACACCTTCCCTAATGAGCTAGTCATGTCACTTTTGGGAATCATTGCACCTTGGTATGCAAATTATGCTAATTTTATTGTGACGGTATGCTTCCCAATGAGCTTAATCTTTATCAAAAGAAGCGGTTCCTATTTGATGTGAAAAATTATTTTGGGATGAACCATTCTTGTTTAAGGAGTGTGCGGTTGGTGTGATCCATAAGTATGTCATGGATGAAGAAATGAGAGATATTCTTAAAGCATGTCACTCTTCCTGATTTGATGGTCATCATTGTGGGAGTCGGTTGGCAGCAAAGTTCTTCAAAGAAATTATTATTGGCCCACCCTTTATAGGGATACTTATGAGATAGTCAAGACATGGCCCCAATACCAATTGGAATATGGTGTTTCAAAGAGGCATGGAATTCCTCTAAAACCAAATCTTAAGGTTGAGCTGTTTGATGCGTGGGGAATCAACTTCATAGGTCCCTTTTTGAGATCACATGGCAATAAGTACATTTTGGTGGACATTGGTTATGTCTCAAAATCGGTGAAAGCCATGTCTTTCCCGTGTAATGAAAGCAAAAGTGTTACTTCTTGAAGAAGTACATTTTCACAAGATTCAAAACCCCACGAGCCATCATTAGCATGGTGGCTCTCATTTTTTCAATTGGATTTTTGGCACTCTCCTTGAAAAGTATGGGATGAAGCATAATGTTTCCAACCCATATCATCCCCAAATGAGTGGTAAAGTCGAGGTTTCAAATCATGAAATTAAATCTATCCTTGAAAAAAATGTGAATGTTAGCCATAAAAGTTTGGCGAGGCAACTCGATGATGCATTATAGGCATATAGGACAACCTACAAAACTCCTATTAGTATGTCCTCTTACCAATTGGTGTTTGGAAAAGACATTTTATCTACCTGTTGAACTAGAGCATAAAGCTTTGCGTGATTTTTCAAAATTGAATATGGATTGGGAAGATGCTTTTAAATCTAGAGTCACTCAACTTTATAAGTTGGAAGATTTCTGACTCAAGGCTTATGAAACCTCCATTTTATACAAAGAGAAGATGAAGAGGTGGCATGATACCAAAATCCTAAAGTAGGAGTTTTATGTGGGTGATGATGTGCTACTTTATGATTCAAGATTGAAGCTCTTTGCTAGTAAGCTTAGATCAAAGTGGTCAGGTCCATTTGTGGTCTCAAATGTGTATCCTTGTGGTACTATTAAGTTAGAGGACTCCGAGAAGAAGAAATTTATGGTGAATGGGAAAATATTAAAGCACTACCAGGTAGGTGGACCCATAGAAGCCAAGATTGAGTTGGTTCACTTCAAATATCCATACTGATTATAAAAAAAGTCACGCCGCGACGTTTAATCAAGTGCTAGATGGAAGACAACCCATTGTTTTCATGTTTGTGATAATTATTTCTGATTAATCCACATAATCTTTGCACTTTTCAGGTATTTTGGATAGGTTGGAAGCCAAAAATAGGGGAGAATGAGTTTAGGAGTGTGGCAGCCATACAAAAAAATAGGGAAAAATAGGGGAGAAGAAAGGCCTCAGATACCGCAATCACAATCCACAGATCTTGATAACGATCTGAAAAAAGTTTCCCAACCATACTGAGCCTATCGTGATCATTATAGTGTTTCAAGAATTGACACCAACCAATGATGTAGTTTCAGGGAGCCCTTTTAACCCTTTTTATGCTTTCATGATATGCAGTGAGGACACTGCAATCTTTTTAGTTGGAGATGTGTGTGTTACCCTTGTGTGTATGCATTTCAAAATTCATAATTTTTTTGTACTATTTGGATTCACATTTCCATTCAGTTCACATTTGGTTTGTAATATTTGAATTCAGTTCATACTGAGTATCCCCGTCGAGCTTATGATTTGTAGAGATTTTGTGGATTAATCATTTTATTTCTAGTTTTATTTTCTTTTTGATATTAATAGTGGATGAGCCTTTTCCTAAAATATATTGAGTAACATCATTCTTAAGATAAAATCATTGTGTTGAGGTGTAAGAGTCATAGATGTAGGGGAAGTCTGAGTACCCATGGCATTACAAATTGGGATTGACATCGCAACTATGGTAAAGCCTGAGTAGCCATAAGTATTTCCCTCATGTAAACCCAAATGTAACATGATGACTTGATTGGTTCTAGTGATAGTTAATATTGCATGGTGAAGTACAAAATGAGCTCCCTGTTGTTCAAAAAATATTTGTGATAATCAAGAGTATGGAATTGAATGGTTTTGTAACAATGCTTTGCCATTTTTTGTGACTCCAAATTCTTAGTTGGTAGTAATGTGATAAATGACTCATTTTGTTGTTGAGTAGGAAATGCAATCAATCCTTATAGAATAGTGTGCATGCCATGTGTGGTGAGCAATAGTCGAATGATTCTTATGCTTACATGTGTCATCTAGAACTTACCCGTTAGTCTTTCAAAGCTAATGTTGATTGTGTGTGGTAAGAGAAATGATATTAGGCAACTTTTATGATAAATGAAGGTAACTTTAGTCTTAAAAAATTCTACCCATATATGAATTATATCCTTATAGTGACATCCGAGGTATAACTCCTCTCAAAAGATGATATGGTCGCTGCCAAATATAATAACCCAATAAACACTGGGGTCAAATCCAAGAGAATATGTGGACTCATGACTTTTAGTTATTGTAATTAATGGGCGGAACGGGAAAAGTAAATTAGGGGGGAGGGGTTTAAGAATCAATATCGAACCAATAGAAAATACCAACTTTAGTTGTAATCAGTTGTAAGTGAACACTGGGATTGTGTTCCCCTGTCTTCTCAATGCTGTAGGATTATCGTGCTATTTTGAACCAATCCAATACCTTGCATGTAGAATCGATAAGTTATGTAACTTCTACAGTCTTTGGGATGAGCAGAAGGATTTCATCCTTTGCCTTTGAGTCTCAGGATGTCACTTTACTAACCCTTATCTTGATCCCAGTTAACTATTACCTTTTGAGTCTCTAGTTATTAGATGAAATCTAACTGTATTATGTAGATAAACCTTAGAAGCATGGACCGAAAATTAAACTCCATGTTACTGTTGTCTTTATCTTTTCCTAGTCACTACTCCTCTTTTAGTATAAATAACAATAATCTAGGTGGGTTCCTAATGTGTGCACCTAATAAGAAAACTATTATATTGAAGATAAAGCAATGCAAGCATAGGTATCGATTCAGAACAACGATAGCACTTCCCCTACTTTGTCAATCCTCCAGGTTTTCCACAACCCTAGATATAGGTTTTTAGCCGCTCATGCTTGTGAAGTAATCAACAATATTCATGATTGAGAGCATAGGTGAAATCACAATAATAAGAAGTAGAAAACCCAAAACCATAACTGAATTAATCAATTGAAGTCAATACAAGAGAGTTCAAGATAAAAATCGAATCTCAGAATCAAAATATATTTATAAGTATCAAGAGTACGTAACTTATTCTAAAAACATATAGAGGGTATTTATAGTACATAAGGAAACCCTACAACAAAAAACCGAATAAAATAGGAGAAAAAAGAGTCGGTGGACACTTAAGGTCTCTACTTGTGTCCTATCCTTGGGTGTAGGTAGTACTTGTATCCAATAGAGAGGGCATACGTGGTGACTGAAAGTGCCATACCAACACTTCCTCCAAGTGAGATCTCAGGATTTTGGACTTCTGGAACTTTCTTTTCCCACATGCAATCCATAAGTACTACTTGCGGTCCACATGTTGACTTAGCAAGTTCTAGGAGTCATCTTTTAGCTCTTTTTCAATTGTAGTACATGGATTTATCACGAACAAGCTGGAAAGTGTCTCGAACATTCATAATTGCTCCAATAAGTAGCCAAAAACACCTTTTTCATCTTTTTTATGAACTTAGCATGCAAAATATGATTTCCTGCAAAACATACCCAAATTACATCATATCTAGCACCTTCACCTTAAAAACCTGCATATTTTCCCTGTTTTAAGCATTGAAAGTTCTATATTTCTACAGCACATCAACACCCTCAACTTAAAACGTTTGCATGTCCTTAGGCAACAAAACTCAACAAAACAAAAATGATGCTTAACTAGGAGAAGTTAAGCTATTCAAGGCAGTCAATCAACACTTTTAACCTTAAAACACAACACCCCCTCCCCCCAACCTCACTTTTTAAAACCAACTATGTATCAACATGAAGCACAATAATGTCCCACAAAGGAATCAAGGTATGAGATTACATTAGCAACAGAAAACCACACATATGTGTAAGTTACATTACCCAAAACAAGCAAGTAGCTAGCAATATGACTCATGTGTGCCCTCACAACAAAGATATCCCACTCACTCATATAAAATAATGCATGTCAATACAGGGACAATTAAGAAACACTCACCCTCAGAAAATATTTTCCAATCAATGTGCATCAAATACCATAGGCTTTCCTGATTTTCCTCACCTTAACATTTAGATAGTCAAGTTAGGATCACTAGAGGAATTTTCTCGGCTTGTAATGTAGGTTTGGGGGCTGGTAGGGTACATATGGATATGTCAAGTGACTAAGCCTCTTTGGCACTACACTAACCTTGGGGTCTTACCTATTAGCTAATTTTTTACTTTATTTCCACCCTTATTTTCCCCCTTTATTTTAATGCACATTCAGGTTAGGTATGGTCTTTTTCTTTTTCACGTTTGCATAATTTTTATTTTCTTTTTCTTTTTCTCTTTCTTTTGCTACCACACCCAAAGCTACTAACTTTTTCTCTTATTTTACCCTTCTACATACCCATTTTATACTATGCATCCCTATGATAGCCGTCCTTAACTTATGCATTTTTCCTAAGTTAAGGTACACAATGTCCAAGGAGAACCATGGCCAAAATAGGTTCGTTGTAGCACAAATAGGAATGTTAATGATGAAATAAGAAAAACATGCTATAAGGCTCAAATGAGGGATCAAGGGATACTATTTCACATAGGGAAGGTCATTTGGGCTAAAAGTGGACTGAAATAAAAAATGACCTATGATCCTTTCCTAACCGCTTATCTTTCAACCTAGGCAAGATTTACTAGGTAAGTTCTGAATTCAACACAAAAAGGGAACTAAGTAGCACCTCACATACACATAGTAACAGGTCTATATTACAAGCTACTATATATTAGGTTCATGCAATTATCAGTAAGTGATTATCATGCACCTAATCTTAATGCCACAATTAGATCCACAATGTTCACACATCTATACATTCTAATAGTTCTAAAACATAATTTTTTTTGGATGGGTATCAACAATCAATCAAAACTTACTACTTCCCTAAATACATAAAAATCTTTTAATTACTCATAAACAATACATAATATAAAACAAAACACAATACTACACAAATTATCCTAGACATGTTGATTTTAAATCCATACAACGGCTGGCAGGAAAAGAAGCATGATAATAAAAACCCGCGGAGGCCATGGTATCTCCCACCCCCAACTAAAAATTTGTGCCCTATCCTTAATGCGAGAACTAATACAAAAAAAGGGACGTAAGAAAATACCTAGGACGCGCTAAGCATCCATGTTGTGAGTATACCTGGATTAGGGCATATCAGTTGGCAGAGGTGGTTCTCTACTAGAGGATGCACCCGCTACTATCTCTATACGCCTCTGCCTATCAACAACTATAGTCTTCATCAAATCATGTCTGGCCCCTTTAATGGCCTGGTCATTTGGCATATCAGGATCCTCCAAGTCTCCAATATGACCTCTCTTAGCCCCAACTATCAAGACCTCCTCCTCATCCACTATGAAGAAATCAAACTATCTTGATGTGAATGGAGGTAATATCTAGACCATTGGGGGTATAACAGAGGAAATGTCTTCTATATGGCTCTTTATAAGAGAGCCTACTTCTACTCATAATATATTAAAATCCTTTCTCATCAGGGCTAGATATGGTGCATCTTTCTCTATGAATTGGCCTGTAACCCATCTCTCAAACTCATCAAGACGTGCCTAAAAGTTAACATATAGCTCAGATAGTGCAGCTCTCTACGCGACCTCCTATCTAGCCTCAGCTTGCTCAAATCTAGTTTGAAATCTTGATCTCATCTGCTCATAGTAGGTAGTCATTTTACTCTCAACAACCCTTAACTAAGCATCAGTGGCCCTCTTGTTGTCCATTAAGCTCAGTAAGAAATCTCTAGACATAATAATCATACCTGTAGTAGGAGCTATAGTGAATGGATGAATAGGCTCTAAAGATATGCCAACCGGCTCTTAGGTCGAAGCTGGGGCTGATGAAGAAGTGTCTAGTATCTCCTTGCCTTGCGTACTTAAATCTGAGGCCTCTCTCTAATCCTTTAATTCTATGTCAATACCAATACTCACATCATCTCCATGTGTATTACTAGGCTCTATGGAAACTACTAGGCCCTTGTATGGGCCCTAGGTACTAGGCTAGCTTTGTTGATCTTCTGGGAAGCTTGGGTGTGCCAGATCCTTCATATTCTTTGTATGCGCAGTAGATGTTGCATGTACCCTCTCATCTACTCCTGGTATCAGGTACACTGGCCTTGTCAGATAGTCTCTAAATCATGCACGGGAGTGGTAGATTAGTCAGTTCCCTAAATTCTCTATCATGGATCTCATGCTGAAGAATAGCTATAAAATCAATAGAATATTCGACCATCTACTACGAACTAGGGCTGCTCCCTCCCAAGTCAATTAATTATCTGAGCCTATGTAGAATAGTCAGTATCAGATAATCAACCACCAAAACTTGGCCTCAACAGTCAATGCACCCTTCTTGATCACACCATGCCCCTCAATCTGTTGGGTAGCATCACCCAAAGTTGAAATATTAATGGCTATCCACTTTGCTATCTCGACCCTCTCTCCTTTATACTTAGTCTCCAACATAACATGTCAATCATGTGTGGCTTTTAGTTTGTAGTCTCACTCAGTTGTAGATATGGGAATGATATAATTAGGATAAAAAATGACCAAACAGATAGTCTCTACTGATAGATCAACTCTGATCCCTCTCACAAGTGTATGATGAAGCTATGGCTGCTCTATGTACCTCATCGTTCTGGAAATTTGCACATCAAAAGATCTATTATAGGTTGATATGATTCGTAAACTCACATACCATGGCTAGACTGTATGAATCGAGTGGTCTAGGCATCCACTTTAACTAGAAATGATCTAATTCAACTCGACATTGCTCATAAATAATCCTCTTAGGCCTGCCTACCGTTGAAATATGATTGTCTATAGAAAATATGTCTTGTATACCCTCTACACACCACCTCGAAGGTACCTCTTTGGTATGTATGGGTGCAGGACTTTGCCCTTGCTATTCTAGTGCATCCTGGGAAGCCTTCTCTGCACCTTACTAAAACTGGGGTACATCTGACTTTTGTACAAGTATGGCGGTAAACTTCTCAGATTGGGGTATTACTGATGACTCCTCCTGCTCAACATTCACAGATAAATCTTGGGACCACTCCTCAAACTGAGGGTCCTGAGCTGCAACCTATGGAGTAGATTCAGAATATCTCTCCTCTTTCTCCTCTTCATTATTTAGTGGAGGATTGTGTGGGGGTAATATTCGGATTGACTTTATCCGTGGACGGGCTGGAACTATCTGAGAAACCTAGGGAATTTTCCCTCTAGTAACTCTTCGTGTCACCCCTACTTTAGTGTCTCTATATTGCTGCATTAGGTACTCCTCTACTGAACCACTAGGCTTGGGAGACTCTACCCATCACCTTAAGGTATCAACCTTCTTCTTCTTAGCAGCTTTAGGTGCCATATGTACTTGAATAACCATTTGTTAGTTCCCAACAATAATGAGCATTTGCTCTGAATTTCAGCTCTCCTTTCTCTATGTGAACCATTGCTCTACCTATGGCCACAAATAGTCACCTCAATATAATAGGCATCTCAGTGTCAACCTTACAATCCAGAATGACAAAGTCATCCAAGAATATGAGATTTTCCACTCTCATAATCACATCAAAAGAGATTCTCATAGTTTTTTATCGTGCAGTCAACCATCAATAACCATATTAAAGTCGATTCCATAGGGTTCAAACCTAATTGCTTGAATACAACTAGTGCATCAGATTTACGCTGGCTTGTAAGTCACATAAGGATTTGGCAAATTGGGATGACCCAATAGTACATGGTATAGTGAATGCTTCGAGGTTATTTTTTCCTAAGCCAAAGACCTTATAGTGACTGCACTAAAGTGGTACAAGCCATCAATATCCTCAATAGCCACTCCTTTCTCCTTTGTGACCAGCAACTTCATAAACCTAACATATCTAGGCATCTGCTCTAGTGCCTTGAGAAGAGAAATACTCAAGATCAATTCCTTCAGCATCTCAATGAATCGCTTGAATTTTCCTTCCCTTTTTTTTCTTTAGACATTGAGAAAAAGGTGGGGCCGATCTCGAAACTTGTCTTACTTCCTGCTCAACAACTGGGCCCTTACCTTTTTCTTAGAAACTTCATCATCATCACTTGTTGCCTTTCTAGATCCACAACAAGTGTGTCATCAATAACAGTTTCCGCAGTAGACAGTGGGGGATCTATAGTAGTAATAACACTCCTTGTGGTAATGGCAAGAACATTACCATTATTTTTTGGATTCTGTGTAGTATTGCTCAGAAGGGTACCTGGCTGCCTCTAATTTAGAGTTGGTGACATCTGCCCGAACAGGTGCTCCAACTACTTGACAGTAGTGGCATGAGATTAAACCTTTTAAGTCAACCCTAAAATATAGTCCTTAATATTCTTAAGGATAATCTCCTACTTTTCTTAGACCTTTACCAGCTTAGTCAGTATCTCTTCTATTTTTGATTCTACATTTCATCGACCAGGCTAAATGTACCTATCTCCATTCTCTCTATAGTCATCCTTCTTCGTCCAATCACTATCTCACTCTCTTATATGGTCTCTATATATGTCATAGTAGATAAGACCTTGGTTCCCTTTCCCATAGGCTCAGAAACCTGCAAACTGATGATCCAGATAATTTTCTCCCTCCTCAAATCCTATCTCATAAGCTTTGGAAGCTGATACCTATGCTGCTACTGCATTTACTTTCTCAAAAGTCACTGCTGAAAGCTACTTTACTATTACCCCTAGATTAGTTTGTACAAACCTAATTTCTTGCACTACTAAATCATCATATACTTTTTAGTTATAGGACGCACCAATAACGTACATACCAAATCCTCTCTCAGTCTCTTGAGTTTTCCACCCTCAGTTAGTGAGTAAGATCTGATATAACATCTCTAAAGATGCCTACCAGCGTAGTCTCGTAAAAGCACCTCTATATATGCTGTCTTTCATGGCTCTGAATCTGATGGTAAAGGCTCAATACAATATCTCTAATAAGCTCGTCCCTGATATCCGATGGTTAGGTACCATACTCAGCTTCTTCTTAAACCTAAACCATGCCTCGTACATAGATTCTGACTACAACTGCCTAAAATAATAGGTCTCATCCTTAAGCTGCAACATTCTAGATGGAGGAAAGAACCTGTCCAAGAATTGCCTACGCAACTCATTCCATGTAGTAAGAGAGCCTCTTGGTAGTTCCCCTAACCATAAAGATTACTTCTCCTGTAAGTAAGAAGGGAAACAACCTCAGTATAAGCTCTTTTTAATTTACCCCTAAATTTTAATATGAACTGCAGATACCAAAGAAATTGGCAAGGAGAAAATTTGCATAATTTGTAGGTAGACCTTCAAACACACCCTTTAGATTTTAGAGTTGGATCATCATGCTCAGTATGTTAAATTTGATGCCTGGGGTAAAATAGGAGGAAAAATATCTCTAGTATTTTTTGGCTCAACTTATCCCAAATCTTCTTCATTATCTAAATATGGATACACAGACTGATATGCTAGGATCACTTGAACACGTGAACCTTTTGCTTTATTCTGATTTCCATCGAGTCCTTCTTCGTGGTCTGCTTCTTTTCTTTGCTCAACCATCTCTTCCTCTAGATCTACCCACTGAGCTTCTTCTAGTTCCCCCATCTCGTTCTTAGCTTAAGATAAAAGTTGATGGTCTATTGATCAACAATATCCTATACCACTTCGGGAGGAGAGGAAGGTACGACATCATGAACCCCTTCAGGATTATCATTTTTTTTTGTTCCACTATCCTATTAGGTGTTTGTAGGATCCTTTATGGATTCATATTCATTGCGGTTAAGGGATTGCCTATACTTAGTATGCTAGGAGTACACTAGTGTATTCCCATTTAAGAACAAAAACAAATATAAAACCCAAAACTACAACAACTTTGATTCACAAATCAATACTATATTCCCCGACAACGGTGCCAAAATTTGGTGACGTCTAAGTACAAATTCTCTCAAAAGATAATACGGTCGCTGCCTAAAATACTAACCCAACAAAGGTTGTTGTCTAATCCTAAGGGAATATATGGAATCACGATTTTTAGTTGTTGTAATCAATGGGCAAAACTGGAAAAGTAAATGAGGGTTTTGAGTATCAATATCGAGCTAGTAGCAAATACCAACTTCATTTGTAATCAATCATAAGTGAACACTAGGATTGTGTTCCCCCTGGCTTCTCAAATCTGTAGTTTTGTCATGCTATATTGAACTAACCCGATACCTTGCATGCATAATCGATAAGTTGTGTACCTTCTACAGACTTTTGGACAAGAAGAAGGATTTCACCCTTTACCTTTTGAGTCTCTAGTTATTAGATAAAATCTAGCCATCTTATGTAGATAAACCCTAGATGCATGGATCGACAGTTAAACTCTAAATTACTTTTGTCTTTGTCTTTTCCTAGTCACTACTCCTCTTTTGGAGTAAGTAACAATAATCTAGGTTGATCTTAACGTGTGAAACCATTAATAAAACTATTATATTTATGATAAAGCAATGCATGCATGGGTATCAATTCAGAACCACTATAGCACTTTCCCTACTTCGTCAATCCGCCAGGGTTTCCACAAACCTAGCTATGGGTTTTTAACCGCTTATGCTTGTGAAGTAATCAACAATATTCTTGATTAAGAGAATAGATGAAATAACAATAATAAGAAGTAGAAAACCCAAAACCATAATTGAATTAATCAATTGAATTCAATACAAGAGAGTTCTAAGATCAAAATAAAATCTCGGAAATATATTTATAAGTATCAAAAGTGCATAACTTCTACTAAAAAACATATAAAGGGTATTTATAGTATATGTGGAAACCCTAAAATCTAAGCCCATGTGAAATAGGAGAAAAATGAGTTGGTGTCCACTTATGGTCTTTACTTGCACCCTGTTCTTAGGCATAGGTAGTAATTGCATCCAGTAGGAAAGGCACAAGTGGTGACCGCAAGTGCAAGACCAAAATTCCTTACGAGTCATCTTTCAGGATTTTTGAGTTATGGAACTTTCTTTGCCCATATACGGTCCATAAGTACTACTTGCAGTCCACATGCTGATTTAGAAATTGGCGAGAGTTATCTTTTCAGCTCTTCTTCAATTCCCACACATGGTTTGGTCATGAACAATTTGGAAAGTGCCCCGAACAACCATAATTTCTCCAATAAGTAGCCAAAAACACCTTTTGCATCTTTTTTATAAGCTCAATATCCAAAACATGATTTCCTGCAAAGCATACCCAAAATGCATTATATCTAATAAAAAAACCTCAGAAACTTGCATATTTTCCTCATTTTAAGCATAGAAAGTGCTATATTTCTATGGCACATCACCTTAGTCACCTATTTTAAGCCTATTAACCTTTCTTTGGCAACCATGTTACAAGCCTGTAATCATTTAAAAGTTATCTCTCTCTTGAACCCTACCCTTCTTGTACTTAAAATTTGTAGCTTAAGGGTAAAATCCTAAGTTGGGGGAGAGGTGATGGTGATGAAAATTAGAAGTGGTGATCATGTCCATAGTCTAGTAAATGAGTGAATAAAAGAAATCTAATGATGGAAAAAGAACTAAAGCAACAAAAGAAAAAAAAAGTATGTGAGTATAATGAGGGAAAAAATAAGAACAGATTGCTTCCAAAAGATAAGTGAACTAAAAGTGAAGAGGTAGGCACATGTGTGATTTAGCAATACATGGAGTGGACAATGATCCAAGATTGATCTAGATAGAGTGTTATGTAGATTTCAAAGAGGATGTAGTCACTTGTATCCCAAATGCTTATCCTACCATCCCCCGGCCTATATTTTAAGCTTGAACAAATCCTTCGAGATCTCCAACCGAGTGTTTTTGAGTTAGTTGTGATCGAAAATAAGGGCAATCATATGGCATGATACTGTTTGCATTGGGAAATTCTTATTAGTGTGAGTACTTACATATGCGTCCCTTGTTGCATTTTGAAAATTAGATGTGTTGGGACTTCCTTTTGTAAGGAGGTATGTAGACAACGATAGATTGGTAAATTTGGAATCTTCCTAAAGCAAGGCAAGTGAAAAATATTTAATGTGCTATTGATGAAGATTAATTTCTTGATAATTGGTTGTTGTTTCTTAACTATTCTTAAAATTTCTTTGGATCATCGACAACATGATTGATTTTTAGGGGATTGTGTAGTTAGCGCCTCTCATGCTTGTTGACTAGTCACTAGTCTAATCAAGTTCAAAATTTTGGTGGCCATGTGATAAAATAGTGTGAGCTTCAAAGTTGAGTGGTCTCATTGAGTGTGAAGTTGTGTTTCTTGAGGACAAGTAGAATCTTCATTTGGGGATATTAATAAGTGGAACATTTTCCACTTATTTGCATCTAATTTCTTGCACACTATGGCAAAATTATTGAATATATGAGACTAGTTCTATATAAAATGTACTAATCTCTAATATTTTTGGTCCTACAGGAAAATATGATGAAAATGAGTTGAGAAAAAGTTGGAAAGGATAGGAAATGGCAAAAATATTGACAAAAGCTGAAGACAGGCTCCAAGATACGACACTCAGGTGCTGCGACCACACTCTGAGGATTGTGATAGTGTTGGATCGAGATTTCAGAAGTTTTTCAATCATAAACCAAGTCCTAGCAATTGCAAAAGTGCTATCATGATCGAGGGTCTATGGTCGCGATCAATTAATAAAGTTAGGGACTGGCGAATGCAAGTTGACCATTAAAATTGCAAGGTCGCAATCATGAACAAATAGTTGTGATCGTGATCATTGGGCTAGCTGTCCGGGGAAAACTTGTCATTTTACTCTGTTTAGTCCAAAAATACAAAAGGCTTGACTCTTCACATTTTCAACATTCGATTTTCTAGTTTTGGATAGAAAAATACTTTATATTGAGTGAAGAAACAATTGTTGGCATTATTCCAAGAGAGATTTGATTGTCGGTTGAAATTTAATCTTGGATTTATACTTATTTTGCTAATGATGAATGAATCGTGTTCCAATTTGGGTATATTTCTTATCTTTAATTTCATGAGTAACTGAACTTTTATCTTGGGGTTATGTTTGATTAGGTTGTGAATAATGTATGGGTGTTGATTGTCAGTCCAAGTAATTACTTAATTGTGATGGGTTTTACTCTTATTCTATGTTTGAGTTAAGAATTAGGAGTGAAAACCCTAATTGTCATGGATCTCATATCATTATTGATAGAGGTATATGGGTGAGGAGTAATTGTGAACAACATCTTGAATTAGCTTCTATCCTAGCGTCATCTTAGAAATAAGGATTTTATTTGAGTTAGCTATTTTAGAAATGAATTGGTAAACTTGTCATGCTCATGAGGTGTTTGGAAGAACCCATAAGTGATATTTAGTATTTTATCAAAATATTAACACTAAGATCCTAAATCTATCCTACCCAAAACCCTTAGCTAAAACTTGGACTATATATTGATTACCCATGCATGAATACCAGCTAGGATAGCATAACCCCAAGGTCCTTCTTAATTTGGTATAACCTATCAATTATTTGATCTCATATTAGTGTTATTCGTGATTATGTTTAACAAAGTTCCAAATCAAACCCCCCAATTTATTTTTGTGTATTGTTTAATTATTGCATTACGGGTTAACACATAGTTAAATCTTAACACACATAAGTTTTGAAAAATAAGTTTACACTCCTCTAGGATTCAAACTCGACTCATATTGGGTATATATTGACAATATCCACCTTGCACGAATTTGTAGTGTAATTTGAGCATTATCACTTACCATTTTTATGCTTAATTTCTTGGATAATTGCCTGTAGTGCATATTTCTTCTTTATATGTTATTTATGCTTACACTATCTTTGGAGCTCAGTTTATCGATGACGACTGAGTACCACATGTTGGGTACTTATACTACACTTTTGCTGCCTGCAAATTATAATATGAGTTCTATCTATTGATTTGTGCATCGTGCGGAGAAGCTATGGATAAGAGATTTGAGTGAGCTTCTTATATTCAGAGTATTCCTACTCTCCCTTGTATTGATTAGACTTATCTTTATATTGTATTAGGGAGATGTTTTGTACATGTATATTTATTTTGTATTTCCCTTTGTACTCCCATTGTATTAGTATATCTTATACAAACTTCACCAGGTCTTAGGGTTGTAATCTATATAAGTATCTTTATATGATTATTTTCTTCTATTTCTTTCATTTCTATTGGTAATCCATTACTAATTGTTCCATATTATAAGTTGTCTTACCTACTGGCGGGTAATAGTAGGTTCCATCATGACCTAAGAAATTAGGTCGTGACAAATTAGTATCAGAGCCTAGGTTTATCAGTGTGCTGGTACAAAAGCTAAGTATCTTGTAGAGTCCTGCGGATTGTTATAGAGACATTTGTATCCTATCTTTTGGAGGCTATAGGATATTCTTAGGAAATTATATTCTTAACTCCTTGTGGTGTATTGTACGTCTATGAACCTCTTAGTATTTCTCTTAACTCCACTCTTTCCTAGATGGATGACACAAGAATATCGATAGATGCAGATGAGACTTTTGTACGTGATTTTAGATCTTTAGCTCGCTATTAGGCTAAGGAGTTGGAGAGTAATGTCGAAGAAAATTAGCATCAGCTAGATAATTTGAGGCCAGCCCTGATGCCGGTAGTGTTTATGAACACCTCAATTCTTCAGGATCTGGCATTAGGGATTTTGAGTATTTTATTGGATACCTTCTAATTGGAGATGATATCCAGTATATTGAGTAGTTCGCAGGCTAGAGTTAGGTTTATTGGTGTCCAGTAGGGTTCTCTATTAGTTTTAGAGTGTGAGATTAGGTTTCTCAAATGGGTCGAACATAACCCAATACTATATCCTTTGGATCATGAGTTGGTGTGGGTACTTGTCAGATGATTGGATTTGTCCCTCCTCTGGGCATCAGAGCATTTGATAGCTACTAGGTTTTTTCCCTCAGGTTATTGATCGTGCGAGAACCATAGAGAGCGCGTGAATTGTTACATATGGCGATGGCAGTAAGAGGCCATTTCCTTAGTACAATGTTATTGGTATTACATATGGGAGTAGGTATATTCCCAGTAGGGATAAACATCATTTGTAGCCTCTCAGTTCCATATAGGTAGCACCTCAAGCTATAGGTGGCTCTCAGATCATTCCTGGTGGTCACACTGGACAAAGTTATCACCAAATATTGTGGAGTATTTTGTATAGATCTTCAGTCCATGGTGGCCATTTTGGATCAGCGGGTGCAGTACATCAGAGAGTTCCAGAGGCATCTTGGACATTGGAAAGATTGGTCATTGGTATAGGGAATTCCCTAGGTGTGAGTTGGTTGTTTAGATAGATTAGTACATGTTCCTTGCCAATCTAGAGCTCCTAAGGTATGTTATGATTGTAACGATGATGATGTAACGACCCAAACAAGGTCCTAGTCATGGCGGATATTTCAAGTCCATCGTGGATCGGCGACCACCCTAATTACCTAATCCAACAAAACCAAATATACCAAGCAATGGATGAATTCGGAACACATAACAAGATATGATATAAGAGCTTAAAAGCCTCTAAGGTAAATTAATAATCCAACAACTAAAAACCAATACTAAAAACCAATACCTATGTCCACATTAATCCACAAAGACTTTAATCAAAACTGAAATTAGTAAATTCGGGACATGCCCCCGACGATAGCCAAAACAACTTTGAAGTAAAGTGTATGACATAAAGAAGCTATAACATAAAATGAAGCCTTCCTAAGTATGGACCGGGTCTGTACCCTATAAGTAGAGTGAGTTCTATCCATATTGTCCTCAAGTGGGATAAAAGAGTTTCTATGAGTATTGGATCTTTGAGGAGACATGATCTGAAATGCGAACAACCAAAATTAGAGGAGATTCAAGACCATAGACTTTATAGCCTGAAAACAGAACAACAACAAAAGGAAATATTCCTAAATGCCTCATAGCCTCTCCCTTATAAGTATGGCACACAACGCATCCATAAAATACTCTATTTGACACAGCTTTGTGGATATCCAATGACACCAAACCTAGTCTCTCATACCACTTTGTCATGACCCAAACCAGGTCCTGGCCGTGACGGGTATCTAAAGTCCGCCATAGACTGGAGAACACCCTAATTACCTAATCCAACAAAACCAAATATACCTAGCAGCAGATGAATTCCAAACATATATCAAGATAGGATATAAGAGCTTAAATGACCTTAAGATAAATCAGTAATCCAATATCTAAAAACCAATATCAAAAATCAATACCCAAATCCATGGTAAACCACCAAACCTTCTAATAAAAACCGAAATCAATAAAGTTGGAAATGCCTTCGATGATAGCCAAAAATTCTTAAAAGAAAATTCTATGATGTAAAGAAGCTATAGCATGAAATGAAGACTTCCAAAGTATGAAAGATCACCACTTCAGTCTGACTCAGGGACTATCCCACGATCAACTAATTGTTGTGTAGGAGAAGTAAAAGTATGCCTAATTCCTAAATCATCTAAAAAGTAATAATTAAAAGAGTAATTAACAAACTACTCTTCAAATAAATACCTTGGGGATTCAAATCCACTAATTTTACCCTTATTTATGGTGTACAAAATTACCCAAGGATTAATTAACCATTAAATACATCCTTTAAACTTAAACCAACTCCATTAATAGAGTTTTAAAGTTAAATATTTCACCTTATAGAATCCCTCAACTACCTACTTTTAAGTTTTTGAACCATATTTTTTAATAGAAGCAATTAGTTCACAATCTAAAATCAACTCTAGGTGAAAATTGTAACGCCCTGAGTCTGCACCCCATATGTCACATGGTGATCATAACCCCAAAGGATCACAAGCTAAACCATGACTAGTACCTGCTATAATAACTGAGAAATAATATTATAATAATGCATAAATTAGGCTGAATCTACCATAAGGTTCATAACTGAAATCAAATACTGGTAAATAAATACTAAAAAAACTGAGCATCTAATTGAAATAATCTAGTTTGAAAGCCTCTTACTATCTAAATGTGGAGTTGATAAGACAAGCCCTCAACTAACTCTAACTATTGAAAATATACTAAAATAAAAACTCTGTCCTCAAAGTATGATGACTCACAACTAAGTCTTCATCTAATAAGTAGGGCTGCTAAATATGATCAGGAGCCCGTGCGTTCGAACCTATGATATCAGATATTATAGTGCAAAGGAAAGGTATGCGTTAGTACATTGAATATACTGGTATGCTAAGCGAGGTAAGGCTGAATGGATGGGTTCATATGCTTGAACAATAACTAACTGAGTAACATGAATATATCTAAATGAGAGTACATGTATATATGAAACTGCTATAAATACTGATTATGCAATACTATGCACATAACTGCATATACTGTAAATGAGATCATATTAACACTGGGTACTGAGTTCTAATAATCGAATGATTGATATACGAGTTTACTGATAACTATATTACTGTTAGTTGGGTGATTGTTTCTAACAGTCCAAATTCTATAGAACTGAACTAAGTTCTATACTGAGCTGGGTGACGGTGTCTGACAGACCTGGTTCTGTAGAACTGAATTGAGTTTTATACTGAGTTTGAAATTAAAACTAAAACTGTGGGAGGTAATAATTAAACCGACATACCCCTCTCTGAACTGATTTAGGGTCTAACCTGTAACCCCAGTTGGAAGGGTGTTAGTACTATGCCATGGGTAAAGACAAGTTACTGAGTCACCCTCATCTTGTAGGTGCTTTGAATAAGAATGGTGGTAGCCTCAACTGGTAGGTAAGATACCTCATCAACCCTCAATTGGCAATTTGATGTCTCAACCTATGCTGGCTACGTAGTTCTAGAATACAAGGACTGCTTCTAAGAATCACACCCTCTACTGGCAGGTGAGTCCCAATCCTTGAATTCACTCAATGCTGAATCCTTCTCCCAACTAAATTGACATTGGACTAATTTTTAAACTGTACTAGGCTAGACTGAAATGTTACTACTCCTATTAACTGATTGAACTAGACTAAATTCACTGAGTTCTAATATCTGACTGAATACACTGAGTTTTGTACTGACTGAATACTACTAATCGTGATAATCCTGAAACTATTCTGTAACTTTTAATACCCCGAGAAATTTTTTGTTGAAATTTTGTGCGTAAATGTGTTGGGTTCTATCTTCTAAAATAAATTATAAATTTTCCATGTGGAATGTCTTAGATTATGACCAATCATTGCGTGGAGTATCGAATAAGCTTTCCAACTATATGCGGATCATCCAAAACGGACACCCGAACGATGAGTTATGAACATTTCGATCGAATCATGAATAGTAGTGAACAGTAAAATGTGCAGAAAAAAGTACTGAGGCTTGTTGTATTTTTTCTCCAAATTTAAATGATTATAACTACTTGTACATAATGATCTGGGTTATCTACTATATATCAACGAAAATCTCTGTGAGTCCTCTTTCTAATGAAATTGGTTTCATCCAATTTTTCTATCGGAGCAAAAAGTTATGGTCGATCTACTTCAGTCTATCAAAAGAAAATTTTTCTGTCAACTTCAAACGATCATAAATCCTCGTACATAATGATCTGGGTAAGATACTATATATCAACGAAAAGAAATGAGAGTCCTCTTTCTAATGAAATTGGATTCATCCAATTTGGATATCGGAGTAAAACATTATGGTTGATCTACTTTAGAGTATCAAAACAGTCCACCAAAGAACAGATTCGAGAATTATTTAATTTTTAGGGGTGTTTTGGTCATCCCCCTCACCCAAAATCCATCCAAACCCTATATTAAAGCCTATTAGATGTATTATATGTTATATTTCATCAAATTCCCTCAAAAAGAAAACCCTAAGCTCCTACATCCAACTTCAAGAACCTCCAAAGTTCACCATTAATTCTGCAAATTTATTCAAGATTCCAAGTTCCTAGTTCACGAAATCCAAGAACCATCATTCAAAGGCACGATTAACATCTCAAAAATGAGTATCAATCTAAAGTTCATCATTCAAGGCATGTGGGGTTTTTAAGCAAGAACTCTCTTTCGTTCTTGTGCCCAAAAGTAATTTTCTTTACAAATGCATGATTTTTATTTGATTTATTTTATGAATTTGAAGCATGAACCGATATATTATGATGATTATTATGAAATCTTGATGTTTATGATTTTGGAAGATGAGTTTACATGTGTGGAGATATAAAGCATGAATCTTGAAGGATATTTATCATGATTTTGATATTTGGGTCGTGAATCCCCATTAGCAATTGTGTTTTCTTGAGAAAGTGTATGTTATAAGCACGTTGATTTTGAATATCTGAGATATTTTGAATGATTTGACCTTTTGGTCTTAATGGAGTTGTTTTAAACTCGAGTGTGAAAGAAATCCACAACGTGGTTGATTTTGATAGATGGGAAGCATGATGGCGCCCGATGTATATTTATATATTACTGAAATTGTTTTGTTGTGGATTGTCTTTGAAATGATCTGAGCTAAGTTTGGGAGAAATCTTTAGCACCGAGTGGGAGGTATAAAGCGACCTTACTTCCCTAGAACTACGTGCCCCTATAGGAGTGAGCCTGAGGTTGATTTATATAGTGATCACTAGTTTGTGTCGATTTAATATTGATAGTCCTACTCCAATGGAATAGGACGGCTCTTCCCAATGTAGGTTGTACGTTAGACTCCATGTAGCTCACATGATTTATGTCGGTTATAGGATCTCCCAGTGTGTGTGTGTTTCCTTGTGTCTATGGTGAACGGTGAAGTTATTTGAAAGTGAAATTGTGAAAGTTATTCTTTCGAAAGATTTAAATGATATTTACATTATGAGAATTGATATTCTTGATGAACTGAAAGTGATTGACAAATTATATGATGAGTCATATGTGTTATTATACTTATTTCATCCTCTCATGATTATGATGATTTTCTTTGGGCTATGTGAGTCTTTCATATATCTTGCATATTTCTTATAAATATTTATGATGATGACGTTTATATAACTGCATACACCCCCATATACTCGGTTCCTTTACATGGTATTGACCCACATCTTTGGATGTGGGCTGCATTTTCTTGGAATGTAGGTTCAGGTGCTTTGTTCTAGGTTTGATAGTGATTCTTCGGGCCCACTATTCTACATCCTCTGTTGTGGTGAGTACTCATGTTCCAAGGACGTGATGTCTGATGTTAGTTTTACAGAATTGTTTACATTTGATAACTGAGTATGAGTCAGTTAGGGCATGTCTCAATGGCTTGCTGGTTTTATTGATTTTCTTAGAGTCTTTTTAGACTAGTATAGATGTTGGGAGTTGACTAATAAGTCATATTTTGTTATCTTTCGGAAATTTTTTTATTCTTGGATGATGATTACTTTGTTGATATTTGAGGGTTATTTATGGAAACTCCGTTGATTCATGTAGAACTAAATGAAAATGGCTCAAAGGGTTAGCTTAGGGATACTCGTAGCCTCAAGAACCGTGTGATGCTCCAAAACCCATTTTCGGGGCATTACAAACTTGGTATCAGAGCCTAAGGTTTTAAGGTGTCCTAGGGAGTCTGACAAGCCGCGTTAAGTAGAGTATTGATCATCGGTGTGTAGCGCACCATATCAATGAGCAAGAGGCTACTAGACATTTTAGGAAAAAGTGTGATTCTTTCTTTCAGAAGTCTATCGTACTTAAAGTGTCTCTCTCTGCTATTGATTTATGCTCTCCTCTATCAGAAATATGCCTTTATTGATTGTCGGACCCGAATGGTCAAGTTTCGGTTTCTGGGTGCATCCGTGTTTGAGTGGTCTGGGAATTCTATATCACCCAATAGTCATTTTATCTCTTACCTCAAAGCTAGAAAGTTTATTTCCAAGGGGTGTATTTTCCATTTGGTTAGATTCAAAGACACTAAGTCTGAGACTCCAACTCTCCAGTCTATTAACGTCGTTAATGAGTTTTCTAATGTCTTTTTGGATGATCTCCCAAGGATACCTTATGATAGAAAGATAGAGTTTGGGATTGATCTTCTTTCTGATACTCAGCCCATTTATATTTCTCCTTACCGTATGGCCCCTGCAGAACTTAAGGAGTTGAAAGACCAACTCAAAGATCTACTAGATAAGGGTTTCATAAGGCCCAGTGTTTCTCCTTGGGGTGCTCCTATGTTGTTTGTGAGAAAGAAAGATGGCTCTTTGCATATGTGCATTGATTACCGCCAACTGAATAAAGTCACCGTAAAAAATAAGTACCCCCTTCTGACAATAGATAATTTGTTTGACCAATTGCAAGGTGCAAGTTATTTATCAAAGATAGACCTTTGTTCCGGCTATTATCAACTCAAAGTTAGGGAGTGTAACATCCCAAAAACCGCTTTCCGAACTCTTTATGGCCATTTTGAGTTTCTTGTTATATCTTTTGGGTTAACTAATGCCCTAGAAGCTTTCATGGACCTCATGAATCAAGTGTTCAGACCATATCTGGATATGTTTGTCATAGTGTTCATCGATGATATACTGGTGTACTCTCTAGTGAGGATGAACATTCTGATCATCTCCGAACTATCTTGCAAACCCTTAGAGATCATAAGTTGTTTGCCAAGTTTAGTAAGTGTGAGTTTTGGCTAAGATCAGATACTTTTCTGGGTCATATCATTTCTTTCGAGGGTATTAGAGTTGATCCCCAAAAGACCGAAGCTGTTAAAAATTGGGCTAGACCTATTTCTCCGACTGATATCCAAAGCTTCTAGGGTTTAGCCGGATATTACCGTTGTTTTGTTGATGGTTTCTCCTCTATAGCATCTCCTATGACTCGGTTGACCCAAAAAAGTGAAATTCTTATGGTCCAAATTTTATGAGAAGAGTTTTCAGGAGTTGAAGACTTGACTCACTTCAGCCCCTGTTTTGACTTTGCCTGATGGTGTTGATGGTTTTGTGGTATACTGTGATGCTTTGAGAGTTGGGTTGGGTTGCGTATTGATACGGAAGGGTAAGGTGATAGTTTATGCTTCTAGAAAGTTGAAACCCATGAGAAAAATTACCCCACCCATGACCTTGAGTTGGCTACTATTGTGTTTTCTTTGAAAATCTGGAGACACTATCTGTATGGTGTCCATGTTGATGTTTTCACTGATCATAAGAATCTGCAGTATGTGTTTACCCAGAGAGAATTGAATCTTAGGTAGAGATGATGGTTAGAATTGTTAAAGGACTATAATATGAGTGTGCTGTACCATCTGGGCAAGGCCAATGTTGTGGCGGATGCCCTAAGTAGAGTATCGATGGATAGTGTTTCGCATGTGGTAGAAGGTAAGAAAGAGTTGGCTCGTGATGTAAATCGTTTGGCTAGATTGTGGGTTAGGTTGTTTAACTCTACTGAAGGTAGTATCGTGGTTCAGAGTAGTTTCAAATCCTCCTTGTTTTTGGAAGTGAAGGAAAATGAATACTTAGATGATAGTTGGTTAGACTGAAGGAGTCAGTCAAGGACAAAAAGTAGAGGTTTTCTCCCAAGGGGGAGATGGTGTGTTGAGATTACAGGGTAGATTGTGTGTGTCCCGAATGTTGATGATCTGAGACAGAGGATTATGGCCGAAGCGTACGGGGCGCGATATTCTATTCATCTTGGTGCCACCAAGATGTATCGAGACTTGCGGGAGATCTATTGGTGGAGTGGCATGAAGAAAGATATAGCAACGTTTGTAGGTAAGTGTGCAACATGCCAACAGGTTAAGGTTGAACACCAAAGACCTAGCGGCAAGATGCAAGAGTTTAGTATTCCCACCTGGAAGTGGGAATAGATAATTATGGACTTCATGATTGGTTTACCTCCTTCTCGACGCCATCATGATTCCATTTGGGTTGTGGTTAATAGATTGACTAAGTATGCTCATTTTTTGCCTGTTCATACTTCATATACTGCTGAGGATTACGCTAGATTGTATATCCGAGAGCTAGTCAGACTGCATGGAGTTCCCTTATCTATCATTTCGGATAGGGGTACTCAGTTCACTTTGTAATTTTAGAAAGCTTTTCAGAAGGGTCTTGGTACCCATGTGCTTTTGAGTTATGCTTTTCATCCACAGACCGATGGTCAGGCTAAGCGAACCATCCAGACCTTAGAGGATATGTTGAGAGCTTGTGCGATGATCACTTACCATTGATAGAATTTGCTTATAATAACAGCTTTCACTCTAGTATTGGCATGGCTCCCTTTGAAGCCTTGTATGGGAGGAAGTGTAGATCACCCATAGGTTGGTTCGAGATGGGTGAAACGGTTGTGAGTGGTCCTGATTCGGTATTCGAGGCTATGGAAAAAGTTAAGTTAATTAGGGAAAGGTTGAAAAATGTGCAGAGTCGTCAGAAGTCATATGAGTATGTTAGAAGGAGAGACCTTGAGTCTGAAGTTGGTAACCTAGTGTACCTAAAAATTTCACCCATAAGGGGGGTGAAGAGATTCGGAAAGAAGGGGAAGCTTAGTCCCCGTTATGTTGGTCCTTAGAAAATTCTTAGCCGTGTTGGTAAGGTAGCTTATGAGGTCGAGTTGCCTTCCGAGTTGTCCTCTGTTCATCCAATATTCCATGTCTCCATGCTTAGAAAGCATATTAGCGATGCTGTGGTAGTGGATTCCTCTGTGAGTTCTAACATTCAAGAAAATCTTTCTTTTGATGAGATTCTTGTTGAGATTCTTGATTTCAGTATCCGAAGACTAAGGAACAAAGAAGTTCCCTTGGTCAAGGTGTTGTGGAGAAACCAATCTGTTGAGGGTGCAACTTGGTAAGCTGAGGCGGATATGCGATCCAAGTACCCGCACCTATTTTCTGCGAACTCCGATCAAGCTGAAGGTACCGTTCTTTCCTAAATCATGTACTTTTGATAAAAGTTGCAGCAGTTCAGCTATCATTTATTATGTGTTCAGCTGTAGTTTCTTGAATTTGTGCATTCTATGTTGCATTCGGAGTGAGAAACGATGTGGTGATGAGTCTAACGAATGGTTTCATCTATATTCTCTATTCCATATCTAATATTGGCATGTCTAGCATCATTCAAGGATGAATGTTTCCAAGGGGGGATGATGTAATACCCTGGGAAATTTTTTGTTGAAATTTTGTGCGTAAACGTGTTGGGTTCTATCTTCTCAAATAAATTATAAATTTTTCATGTAGAATGTATTAGATTATGATCCACCATTGCGTAGATTATTGGATAATCTTTCCAACGATATATGGATCATCCAAAACGGATACCCAAGAGACGAGTTATGAACATTCCGATCGAACAGTGAATAGTAGTGAACAGTAAAACGTGCAGGAAAAAATACTGAGGCCTGGCGTATTTTTGCTCCAAATTTAAATGATCATAGCTCCTTGTACATAATGATCTGAGTGATCTACTTTATATCAACGGAAAGCTCTGCGAGTCCTCTTTCTAATGAAATTAGTTTCATCCAATTTGTCTATCGGAGAAAAAAGTTATGGTCGATCTACTTCAGCCTATCAAAAGCAAATTTTGGGTCAACTTCAAATGATCATAACTCCTCGGACACAATAATATGGATGAGATACTATATATCAACGGAAATATATGAGAGTGCTCTTTCTAATGAAATTAGTTTCATTGAAATTGGATATCGGAGTAAAACGTTATGGTTGATCTACTTCAGACTATCAAAACAGTCCGCCAAAGGACAGATTTGAGAATTATTTAATTTTTAGGGGCGTTTTGGTCATCCCCCTCACCCAAAATCCATCCAAACCCTATATTAAAGCCTATTAGAAGCATTATATGTTATATTTCATCAAATTCCCTTAAAAAGAAAACCCTAAGCTCCTACATCCAACTTCAAGAACCTCCAAAGTTCACCATTAATTCTGCAAACTTATTCAAGATTCCAAGATCCTAGTTCAAGAACTCCAAGAACCGTCATTCAGAGGCACAATTAACATCTCAAAAATGATTATCGATCTAAAGTTCATCATTCAAGGCATGTGGGGGTTTTCAACAAGAACTCTTTTCGTTCTTGTGCCCAAAAGTAATTTTCTTTACAAATGCTTGATTTTTATTTGATTTTTTTAGGAATTTGAAGCATGAACCCATATATTATGATGATTATTATGAAATCTTGATGTTTATTATTTTGGAAGATTAATTTACATGTGTGGAGATATAAAGCATGAATCTTGAATGATATTTATCAAGATTTTGATATTTGGGTCGTGAATCCCCATTAGAAAGTTTTTTTTTTAGAAAGTGTGTGTTATAAGCACGTTGATGTTGAATATTTGAGATATTTTGAATTATTTGACCTTTTGGTCTTAATGGAGTAGTTTTGAACTCGAGTGTGAAAGAAATCCACAACGTGGTTGATTTTGATAGATGGGAAGCATGATGGCTCCCGATGTATATTTATATATTACTGAAATTTTTTTGTTGTAGATTGTCGTTGAAATGATCTGAGCTAATTCCAGGAGAAATCTTTAGCACCGAGTGGGAGGTATAAAGCGACCTTACTTCCCTAGAACTACGTGCCCCCATAGGAGTAAGCCTGAGGCTGATTTATAGAATGATCACTAGTTTGTGTGGATTTGATATCGATAGTCCTACTCCGATGGCAAGGATAGGATGGCTCTCCCCAACGTGGGTTGTACGTTGGACTCCATGTAGCTCACATGGTTTATGCCAGTTATAGGATCTCCAGTGTGTGTGTGTTTCTTGTGTCTATGGTGAACGGTGAAGTGATTTGAAAGTGGAATTGTGAAAATTATTCTTTCGAAAGATTTAAATGATATTTACATTATGAGAATTGTTATTCTTGATGAACTAAAAGTGATTGAAAAATTATATGATGACTCACATATGTTATTATACTTATTTCATCCTCTCATGATTATGATGATTTTCTTCGGGCTATGTGAGTCTTTCATACATCCTGCATATTTCTTATAAATATTTACGATGATGACATTTATAAAACTGCATACACCCCTATATACTCATTTCCTTTCCATGGTACTAACCCACATCTTCGGATGTGGGCTGCATTTTCTCAGAATGTAGGTTCAGGTGCTCAGTTCCAGGTTCGACAGTGATTCTTCGGGCCCGTTATTCTACATCCTCTGTTGTGGTGAGTCCTTATGTTCCGAGGACGTGATGTCTGATGTTGGTTTCACAAAATCATTTACATTTGATAACTGAGTATGAGTCAGTTGAGGCATGTCTCAATGGCTCGCTGGTTTTATTAATTTTCTTAGAGGCTTGTCAGACTAGTATAGATGTTGGGAGTTGACTAATAAGTCATATTTTGTTATTTTTCTGAAATTTTTTTATTCTTGGATGATGATTACTCTGTTGATATTTGAGGGTTATTTATGAAAACCCCGTTGATTCATTTTGAACTGAATGAAAATGGCTCAAAGGGTTAGCTTGGGGCTACTCGTAGCCTCAAGCACCGTGCGACGCTCCGGAACCCATTTTCGGGGCGTTACATAACTACTGTAGCTCTAGGTCAACCGCTAGATTTTCGGGTATTGAATACTCCCAGGACTCGATAGTATGGAAAGTAAAACATAGCAAAACCTTAAAATCATAATAATACTTGCTTACTAACAATGCATTTATTAAGACATTTTGTTAATCACTTAATATACATGAGCTCGTGCATGAATGGAATCACATAACAACATGTCATGCTTTCACTAGTTAATTCACATAAGCATTTTAGCAAACACTTGGGAAGCATGGCTATTTCATATAGGAATAAACATGTAATAATATCATGGCTACTATATTCAACTTGTAGTTCAAGAGTTCAACATAAAGATATTTTAATCCACCCACAATTATCTAGTTCTTATGAAACTTGTCATAAATCATGGAATTAAAACCCAAACATCAATTCACACATAAACACTATCCAATTCCAACATGTAAATCATGAAATCATAAACTAGTAGTTTTAAAAAGGATTCTTGGACTTCATGCATGAAAGGAATCTAAGAATGAACACCTAACATACCTTGGTAATTAAATTCGTGAAGATTGATGGTGTGTTCTTAAAGATTGGTCTTGAAATTCGAATGCCCCAGGGTTTGTTCTTGAGTAAATTTGAGAGAGAATGAGGAATTTTACCTTTAGAGTAGGTTGATCTTGTGTTTTTGGGGTTGATTAAGGGTGAGAAAATAACTCAAATACCCATATGGACGCGGGGTTTTAATGACTGAGAACGTGCCCACGAATGCATTGAGCACTGCACCACATCGAGGGTCGATGTGATAGACAATGCAACGCGTCAATATCACGTTGGATCACTAGAAATTGCATTGAAGACTAGTGACAAAATCCTGGTCGACTCGATGGGCGACGCGACGCATCGAGATCACATTGACTCACTATTTTAGTCACCCAAACATGTTTCAAGCGAGGTTTAAAAAATCTAAAAGTCTCCCAAAATGACCTATTGACACACCTTATCATGATTCAATCCAAGGATCGATATTTTAGGGTCATAAGAGTCGCAAAAAATTTCTAAGTCTAGCACCTCTTTTCATGCTCTAAAGGACTGAGTTAAACTAGGATTCTGCGGGGTCTTACAACATCTTTCCCTTGGGAACATTCATCCTTGAATGAGACTGACTAAGTTGAGTATACGGATAGAATGGGTTTACATACAGAATCATGCACAACTAAATCATGATTACATGACTGAGACTACTAAAATACTGAGTTTTCATACTGGACATGCATAACTAAAGCACGACTAAATTTTGAAGACATGACATATGATTGAGTTGTTTCTTGATAACATGCACGATATGAGAATGCTATGCAACTAAAACTGATACCGAGTTTGTAAAGGTAATTTGAGCATGGAACTGAGTAAATTTAATTAAAACTATTACCTTGAGTTGAGTATGAGTTTGCGGAGAATAGGTAAGGGTATTTGGTCTGCATCTCTACTTCTGCTTCCTAAGTAGCTTTCTTAATGGACTAATTTCGCCAAAGAACCTTGACTAGAGGATCTTCTTTGTTCCCTCAGTCTGTGAACGTGATAATCAAGAATTTCGACTGGGATTTCCTCATAAGAGAGGATGTTCTGGACATCAATGCCCTCTATCGAGACTACAACTATTGGGTCACCTATGCACTTCTTTAATAAGGAGACATAAAACACTGGGTGCACTAAAGCTAAGTCTGAAGTTAACTCAAGCTCGTAAGCTACCTTTCTGAGATGGCTGAGAATTCAGTAAGGATCGATATATTAGGGACTGAGGTTCCCCTTCTTGCCAAATCTCTTTACTCCCTTCATAAGAGAGATTTTCAAATACGCATAACACCAATCTAAAACTTGAGATCTTTCCTTTGTACATCTGCATATGATTTTTGTCGGCTCTGAGCTATCTTAAGCCTTTCCTTGACCATTTGGATTTTTTCTAAGGTATAAAATACCAAGCCAGGCTCTGCTATTGTGGCTTCACCCACTTCAAACCAATAAATGGGTGATCTACATCTCCTCCCTTAAAGCACCTCAAACGGATCTATCTGAATGCTGGAATGATAGCTATTATTATACGCAAACTCAATCAAGGGCAAGTGGTCATCCCAAGTACCCTTAAAGTTAATGGAAAATGCTTTTAATATATCTTATAAAGTTTGAATGATCCTTTCTGCTTGACTATCTGCCTTAGGATGGAAGGCTATACTGAGGTGAACTTGGGTACCAAGACCCTTTTGGAAGGATTTCCAAAAATGAGAGGTGAACTGTGTACCTCTATATAAAATGATTGATAATGGAACTCCGTGCAATCTGACCAACTCTCTACAATAGAGCTTGGCATAATCCTTGGCTAAATAAAAGGTATGAACTGGTAAGAAATATGCTGATTTTGTCATTTTTTCTACAATGACCCAAATCGAATCATACTGGCGACGAGTACAGGGCAAAACCATCACAAAATCTACGTTCACCTCCTTTTACTTCTAAGTGGGAATATTGAACTCCTGTATAAATCCACTAGGCTTTTGGTGCTCGATCTTAACCTGCTGACATGTTGAGCATTTAGATACAAACTTTGTAATGTCTCTCCTTATCCCACTTCACTAATAGAATTCCCAAAAGTCACACTACATCTTGGTGGCCCCTGGGTAAATTGAGTAGCGTGCACCGGGTGCTTCTACAAGAATCTACTATCTCACACCATCTACACATGGCACACATAGTCTACTCTGGCAACGTAATACACCATCTCCCCCTGGGGAGAAAACCTCTACTTTCTGATCTCTGAATGACTTTTTCAGTTTAACTATACTGGGATCCCTGCCCTAATTTTATTTTACATCAAAAATTAGAGATGATTCCAAACTATTCTACACCCATATGCTAACCTCTGTTGAATTGAATAAGCAGACATCTAGTCGGGCAAGCTGGTGAACTTCTTGAACTAACTTTTTCTTACCATCCTCCATGTGGAACACTACCCATAGACATTCTGATGAGAGCATCAACCACTATATTTTATTTGCCTGGATGATACAGAATACTCATGTCATAGTTTTCAATAACTCTAACCACCTTCTCTGACACAAATTCAAGTCTTTATGAGAAAATACATACTGTAGGCTTTTATGGTTTGTGAACATATCCACATGCACCCCATAAAAATAGTGCCTCCATATATTTAAGGCAATCACTACAACTGCTAACTCAAGATCATGCATGAGGTAATTTTTTTCATGGGGTTTATGATGTCTAGAGGAATAGGCTATGACCTTACCTCTCTACATCAAAACATACCCCAAGCTGACTTTGGAAGTATCACAAAATACCACAAACCTGTCTGAACCATCTGGTAAAGTTAAAACTGGGGATGTAGTGAGTCGAGACTTCAACAACTAAAAACTCTTCTCACAAGAATCTGAAAACTGGAATTTGACTTTCTTCTAAGTCAATTTGGACATGGGGGATGCAATGGATGAAAATGCTTCAATAAACCATCGGTAATAGCTAGCCAATCCCAAGAAACTCCTAATATTTAATAGAGAGATAGGCCTAGGCCAATTTATTATTGCTTTAGTCTTTTGAGGATAAACTCTAATGCTATCACCAAAAACTATATGGCTAAGAAAAGTAACTGAGCTTACCCAAAATTTGAACTTACTGAATTTGCTGAAAAATTGATGGGCTCTGAGAGTTTGTAATACTATTTTGAGGTGGTCTGCATGATAACTTTCACTGTGGGAGTAGACAAGAATGTCATCAATAAAGAATATGATGAACATGTCCAAGTACTGCTTGAACACACGGTTCATCAAGTCCATAAAGGCTGTTAGAGAATTGGTAAGACCAAATGACATGACTAGGAATTCAAAGTGACCATACCAAGTTCTGAAAGCTATTTTTAGAATGTCACATTCTTTGACTCTGAGTTGATAATAGCCTGATATGAGGTCTATCTTAGAAAATTAGCTGGCACCCTAAAGTTAGTCAAACAAGTCATTGATTTTGGGAAGTGGATACTTGTTCTTAACTGTGACTTTGTTCAAATAATGGTAGTCAATACACATTCTGAGAGAACTATCATTATTACGTAGAAAGAGAATAGTGCACCCCAAGTGGATATGCTGGGTGTGATGCATCCCTTATTTAGGAGATCCTTCAACTGTTCTTTTAATTCTTTGAGTTCTACTGGAGACATTTTATATGGAAGAATAGATATAGGCTAAGTATCGGGAAAAAGGTCTATTCTGAAGTCAATTTCCCATTCGGGAGGAACTCAGGGAAGATCTTCGGGAAACACATCAGGAAAATCACATGCTACTGGAACTCATAAAGACTGGGAGTATCGCTAGAATAAATAACTAGAACAAGATGATAAACACATCCCTTAGATATCATTTTTCTCACCTTTAGGTAAGAAACAAGCTGACCCCTAAGTGTTGAAGTACTACCCCTCCATGTAAGGATAGGTCCATTTAGAAACTAAAAGTGGACAATTTAGTTTTTTGCAGTCAATCAAAGAATAACATGAATGAAGTCAATCCATTTCGAGAATGATATCAAAACTTGTCATCTCTAATTCTACTAAGTCTGCTGAAGTGACTTTTTGAGATACCATAACCGGATAGTTCCTTTATACCCACTGGACTATGATAGATTTACCCACAGGGGTAGAGACTAAGAAAGGCTCTGCTAGGATTTTAGGACTAACTCTGAAGTCAATAGCTATATAAGAAGTTACAAAGAACAAAAAAGCTTCTGGATATAGCAAAGCATAAACATGAAATGATAAATATGTAACGTACCAGTGACCACTTCAGGAAAATTTTATTAATACTGTTGGGACTGGAGTACATAGAGTCTATTTGGGCGTTGCCCACTGGTGGCACTGGAATCGGTACCCCGCTGATTTGGGCGATTAGACTGAGTTGAAGAACAATTATACTGACCCTGAGAACTTAACTGAGGATAATATCTAATTCTATGGCCTCGCTTACCACATATGAAACACACATCACTGCCAACTCTGCAGACACCCTGATGGATTCTGCCGCACTTCTAGCAAATAAGATTTATTTCGACACTAATAATATTACCTTGGGGTTTAGGGCCTGATGCCCTGTCTTTATTGCTATCTCTAAATTTTGTTACTAGAGAAGTGGCTAAGGACGGAGCTAGAATTGAAGATTTTGGGCAAAAACTGGGGATGATTTCCACCCTCTAACTTAGGCTAAACAAAGTTGAAGCTACCTGTTCTATCCCTCTTATTATCTCTCTCATTCTCCTTATTCTTAGCCTTCTCTATTTGCTGAGCATGGACCATGAGCCTGAATATGTTCATCTCCTCAATTAGCATTGTGGTTCGATATTTCTTGACCACACTATTTGACATACACGACATAAACTTACTTATCTTAGATCTGCTATCTGTTACTAGATGAGGAGCGTATTTAGCGAATAGAATAAACTTGAGAGAATACTCCTTCACTATTATTTGCCTTACTTTAGATTAATAAACTCTAAAACCTTAACTTCCCTTAACTCCAGTGGGAAGAACCTATCCAAAAAAGCAGTAGCAAACTTCTCCTATTCTTTAGGCCCTGCATCTGTGGCCCTGTCTGCCTTCCACTGCTTGAACCACGAGTGAGACACATCCTGCAACTTATATGCAACCAACTTTTCACTTTCACTAGCAGTCATCCCCATAATATTTGTTACTTTCTGCACCTGATCAAGGAATTCCTGTGGGTCCTCATCTTACTTAGACCTTGTAAATGATGAGGGATTCATTCAACTAAAGTCTTAAATTCTAGCTGCAGTAGTATTGGCCACTAGGTTGTCCTAAATGAAAACTGGACATTTATGCTGAGCTTCCATAGAATGAGCTAGAGTGGTGAAAGATGCTCTGAATTCTGCATGGGAAACATGATCATCCAGAGGATCTATTTGGACTGGCGGAGGTGCTGGCTAGTTTCCCATTCTTCTTCCGTTAGTCCTTTTTGGAGGTATATTCTATAAACAGAAGGGAAACTTAAATTAGACAGAGAGTGTAACTTGAACTCATGTTCACTAGCATGATATAAATACTGAAAGAAAGTAAACTTTTCCTAAAATACTTCATAGCCTCTTGTTCATAAGTGTGGCGCGTTACACACCCATGCCCAAGACTCTAATAGATGTGTCTTTCTGACTTTCCATGACTCCGTTGAACCTTAGACTCTGATACAAAGTTTGAAATTTGACAACTCTTAAATTACACTCTTGAATGTGTGTAAGAAATCATTTTCAATATAAAACCCAACTAGGTTGGGGTCGAATCCCATAGGGAATAAGGTGTGAACTCAAGTTGTTTACGATTTAATTCACCAATAGTTTACTGTTTCCTGAAATGGGGTTTAAGTTTTGCAGATAATTGATTGTCACTATGATTTTGATGTTTGTAACCAAGATTTTATTAAATAACTAGGATTATGTTCATTAGAGCTTACGGTACATGACAAATGCTAAAATTTACTCAAGACTCTCACGGTGGTTAGGATCACAAGCTATTTTTATCGATGATATGCTCAAATGTCTCTCGACCTATTCAAGCATCTAATTTCCTAATCCTCTCATACTTAGAAAATCGCTATGCACTATCCATATTTTACCTTAGGTTAATCAACCTTGTTACAGCGCTGATTATGAAATGAAGCCTTTCTGAGTTCCTGTTGATAATTCACTTCCTACTGATTATGATTTCTTTCTCAAGCAAACCAAAGTAGGTACGCCTGCTGTTTGCAACCAACAGACGTAAATTATAATCTCAGAATTACCAAGAAATACTAACACCAATTAAATCTTGAGTATTTAACACCTTATCATGACCTAACCCTAGATCCCATGATCCAAGTTATAAGTGTTTAGCCACTCATGATGCAAGAAACAAGTATGTAAATTGAATTCATAACTGAAAGGATTAGCTTACAATGATGAAGAAAATCAAACGTATACTTTGAATTGAATCACAAGGCAAAGCTCCAAAATATTGGTCTTAAAGAGAGAAAAATCGTATCTTCTATCTTATGGGATATGTCAATCAATAATGATCGGATGAATAAAAAAAAACTAAAACAAGGCTTTAAATAGTTAACCCTAAATAAGGAAATAAATTAAAGTTCAAATTTTCTTTGGATCAAAGAAATCCTCGAGTAAGAAAGGTAAAGGCGCTACTTAGCGCTATTAAATAAAGAATGAAGCTCCGTGCGACACCCGGCTCCCAAAGAAGGAAATGATGTGGTATATTCACATCATAATATATGAATACATAATGAATTGATGTGGTATATTCATATCATAATATATGAATACATAACGATTCCAATGTATAAAATAAAAATTCCAATGGCTTTGGCTACTCTAACCTTCCCGACCATGATTTTGTTATTATTTTTTTTTAAGGTATTTCACTGAGAAATAAGAAAGGAATAAGAAATTGTATTTTCCTAGGTATCAAAAATATAGTAAATAAAAGAAATAAAAAAAGAAATAGTGGGTTCCTACGTTTCTATGGTTACTTCTTAAACGGTGAGGTCTTCTCTATACATCAGAGCCTTTACTTTAGACTTTAATTTAATATATATTTAATCAACTAATTGATGTTATCGGGAACTTGTATAGTTCACACGCTTTGGCTCTATTAGATGACGGCGCTCATGACAGTCTATTAGGAGTTTGACGGCCTATCACGGACGTCGTCAGCTTCTCTGCAGGTTTAGATTCTGCTGCCTAAGGTTGACGACAACGGTGATACCTTATCATCATCTTGACGGTGTGTCATGAATGTCTTCACAAAACTTCCTGCATCTTTCATCTTCTGTTTAAGGTTGACGGCGATGATGACGCCTTATCATCATCGTAAAGGCCTGTTATAAATGTCATCATAAAACTTCCTGCAACTTCCATCTTATGTTTAAGGTTGACGGTATGCTTGACAGCCTATCACCAGGCTGACAGCGTGTCATGGATGTCGTCAGCCTCCATTTCTTCTTTATTTACTTCCGATTTCATGCTTTTTGCTTCCTTTATTTGTGGTTCCCCTTTGTTTCTACTTTTACTGCAAAATCAAATTAAACTAATAAAAAAAAACTAAAGTTGCTCAAGACTTTGCAATTATTTAGTGTTAAAAGCTTTAAATGTGTTAGCATAGGCTCACACATCAACACCCTCAACTTAAACAATTGCTTGTCCTCAAGCAACCAGAATATAACCAAGAGTATACAAAGTACAAGTTGGCAGCAAACTACTCATATCAGTTCAGAATACATGCACCATCTCCAAGGTCAGTCAAATTAAAAGCAACTGTGTGTATTATTGAAAACAATCATGCAACTCATGAGGATCAAGATATGGAAAAAATTTCAGCAATAACAACCTAGCACATAGCAGAATCATACTATCCGAACAAGGCAGTGATTAGCAACATACCTAGTGTACCCTCACAACAAAGAAATCCCTTTTTCACTCATGCTAGAATTTACATACATAAACATAGGGATAAACACAAGACTCACTCTCAGAACAAGGTTCCAACATTGCACATCAAATGCCATAGGCTTTCCCTTATAGTCAGTACCCAAGTCTTCAGACAGGTAAGTTCGGACAACTATAAGGCTTTTCTTAAGCTTGTAACGTAGGCTAGGGGCTGGTATGATATTCATGGATATTTCAGACTATGCCTCTTTGACACTATAATAAACTCTAGGGTTTCAAATCCTAACATTCTTTTCTTTCTCTCTTTTGTTGATCACACATGCTCAAGATGGATGTGGTCTTTACAATTATCACATTATCTTTTTATCATCTTTTACACAACTTCCTTATTTCTTATTCCTTTTTGACCGCACCCAACTCTTTATTCTTTTCTTTTATTCTTCCTCTCTTCATACTCATTTTGTATCACACAGCTCTATAATAGCCACCCTCAACTTAGGTTATTTGCCTAAGTCAAGGTGCACAGTGTCCAAGGAGGACCAGGGCCAAAATAAGTTCATTGTGATATAAACAGGAAGGTGAGAGGTGTCATAGAAAGAAATGGGCTAATTAGGCTTAAAACAGGGATCAAGAGATATTATGCAAATAGGGAAGATCATTTTGGTTAAAGTGGGCTAAAATAAAAAATGGCCCATGGTCCTTTCCTATGACCATAGCAAGATAAGCAGGGAAAGTACTAGATTCAACGCATAACATGAACTGAGTAAGACCTTACAAATAGCACATAAGTATCTCGCATATCACTATTTATCAATTTCATGCACTTGTTTAACACAGGTCATTCGGTTGCCATACTAATGCTATAAAAAGATACACCATGGTGTCATAATGGATGTAATGCACACAGTACACAATAGATTAGACCAGTGAAGAGGTACTCAAAAATTACAACATAAGATAACTGCCTCAAGTAATTGTACTGCTCCTAGTTATCTACAAAATATATTACAACAACAATCTACCCTATACCCTTAACTTAAAATTCAAAAATAAAATGCACTAAGGGTGAGGGTATACCTGAAGATAGTCTAGCACGTAGATCCTAGGTTTCCGACCCTGCTACTGCATCATCTGCTGTGTTCTCCCCATTAGGAGCATCTGGCCTAGTAGTGGTGGGAGCCTGGCTAGATGAAGCACCTGCAGCCCTAGCTCAGATGGCTGCCCCCTATTTCTCTATATCAGCCAGGGACTCCAATCTTGCCTTTTTCAACTCCTCTTTTTTGGTCTACTTTTTCACTCTTCTTTCTTCCTTACTATCTGACTCTTCTCTTTTATCTTTTCCCTTTTCCCCTTATTTTCTTTTTTTTCTTTAGGGAATCTGAGGTGAGGTCAAGTATGGGAATTTTTCTTCAGATTCAGGCAAGACCAGACTTGTTGGCATCATAATTTGGTGCTGTTGTAGTACCTTAACATATGCTTTTACTTTTTCCAATGCCTCCCTGGATATAGCAAGGTCAGCACCAGTCATCTCTTTTGCCCGGGCATCGAATCTATTCTCCAATTCTGCAACCCGCCCAGGCAATGTCATAAAAGGATCAAGTGCAACATTGATTCTTTTGTCCATGGCAGCAGCAAACTGTTTGGTGAAAGTATGTAGCTGTGCCTTGCACCACTTGGCTTGCTTAGCCACCTTTCTGATATCAATCGACTAAAATGCAAGTATTGTTGTTGTTGTAGGAACTGAAGGGATGGCTTTAGTCTCAGGCACTGAAGCTACCTGTACTGAAGAATCCTGCACTTCTACATGAGGTGCTGCACCGACATCTAAAATTAGAGGGTCTGCTGTTCTCTCTGCCCCTCTGTCAAGTCTAAGCCTCGGCTAAATCTCATTATACTGTATGGGGTTGTGAGTCTTTTGGGCATGAACGTCTTTATCAACTCCTGCAATCTTTGTCACCTTAGTAGCTCTGCACAACTCTGTAATCAGACAAGAAAAAAGATAAGCAGTGTCGGTCCTCGACATCCTGATCTTTATCTCATCTGAAATGATTTCCCCAAAGTTTAAGAGAAGCTGCTTTACCAAGCTTGCTACCAAAATAGCCTGGTCATTGCCCAGAATGTTTTCTCCCTTAGTGGACATCAGCCAGACACGCACTATACCCCACCAAAACTTTACCTCTTGAGTCAATGAGGACTTATAAATTCTCTTATTTAGGTTTGTCACCTATGCTAGTTCTTCGTCAGCTATGATGTTGGCCAACCACAGGCATTGTTTGTCCTAATTCTTTATTCGAGCATAGAATAATGGTCCGGTGGCCTGAGGAGTGAAGTTGGGGCCATGGAAGAATCTGTTGATGGTTCTGGTCGAGACATCAACTCTTACACCCCTCACTTGAACTTTATCAAGAAGGGGCTGATCTGCTACTTTGTCACCTGGTCTACATAAATTCTCTAACTGAGCTTAGTAGTTCATGAAGAAATCCTGAAGCAGTGCGGGGAAAAATAAACCTCCCCCTTCTGTGGTCCATCCTAAGCCATACTCTTTGAACTTCTTCTCTACTTTAGGGTACCTGTTCAACCCTTTCATGATAATCATCTTTTCCTCTTGAATTGGCCTCTTCATATTTCTTCTATCAGTTCTTCGAAGCCCAACGATGTAGATATCCTCTACTCTAGGGATTTTCTATCTAGTATTATTTCACACTTTAGGGTTCTTATATTTGATAAGAGTTACAAGAGGTGGAGACTCTTCATCATTTTGTTGCTCAGTGGATGTGGACCTAGAAACCGTTTCCTCTGACTCAGATTCTTCAGACCCTTCTTGATCATCTTTATCAGAGTCAGCATGTTCAGACTCATGCTGTTCAGAATCATATTTTTCAGATCCCTCCTGCTCAGAAGCTGTAGTTGTCTCAGTATCATTACTGTCCTCCACCTCAATTGGTGGAGGTGGTGGAGGTTTCTTTGGACCTTCCTTATTATGCTTCTTGAGCAAGGGTTCCTCCTCCTCATAGTCAAATTCCTCGTTAATGAGCTTGCGACTTACACTTTCTTTGGCCATTTTCTTTTGTTCTGTGGGACTTTTTTTTTTTTTACCATTTTAAAGTACCTGGGGACAATAGAAGAACGTTAGTCAACAGTCAAGATCAAAATCACAAGTACATAAATCATTTAAGTTCATTCATGTTTAAGGCTCCAGGCGTGACGACAATTTTTGATAAGCTGTCATGACTGTGATAGCTTATCACAGTTGTCTTCAACCTTAGACAGAACCCAAAAAGTTTTTTTACAACTTTTGACGGCATTCATGATAGTCCATCACAATTGTGATAGCTTGTCACGATTGTTTTCAGCTCTATCCAGAAACAAGTTTATCTTTGTCAACTTTTGATGACATTCCTGATAAGCTATCACGATGGTAATAGCTTATCGTGGATGTCGTAAACAATTATCATAACCCACTTTTGATCTTAACTAAGTTTTTTTTCGTCCCCATTATTGCTCAAGATTCACTTGAATTCGAATTGTGAGCTATCTTTTCAAAACTTGGGCTTGCACAGCAAACCCTAGGTGTGATTTTAGTTACTTTCCAAGTTGAATTTGGTTCAAGCATATTTGGGAAATTGGGTTATCATTCATTCATCATACATCACAATAAAAGAAGAGTTAAAGTAGAGTATACCTGATAGAGCTCTTAAACTAAAGTCAGGCGCAAGAGGAGGTATAAAATAGGAAGATTTTTGTGATTTTGAAGTGCAAACTACACACAAAGCTAACTTTTTTTACTTGGAGTGTTTTTCAAAGGATGGGAACTCATTTTAACTAAGGAAAGAAATAAACTAAGGAAAAATACTTAAAAGCAATGGAAATTTGAAAAGGTTTCGCTATTGGGCCGGGTTGGATCTGATTTAATTTAGGCCCAGATTCAGCTTTTACAGCTTTGGGCTGATGACATTTTGTGATGGCTTGTCACGATTGTGATAGCCTATCACGAATGTCACCACCCTTAGGCAGAGAATTCCTCAAGCTTGGTCTAGATGATGACAATTGTAATATCTTGTCACAGTTGTGACGGCTTATCATGGATGTCGTTATAACCTTGCAGCTGACCTTCTAATTTTCCCACTTTCTCCGTACTAAATCCTACTTGTAAAAAATAAAAACACTTTCTTAGACATAAAAAATTTGGGTTGCCTCCCAATAGCGCCTGGTTTACTGTCGCGGCACAATGGGTTATCTTGACTACACAAACTTCGCCAAGATAACCTGTTGATACTCCTTTTCCATCATCATAGAAGATGTTAATGATTGAGAAGACACTCATATCATTTTATTAGGTCATGGGTTGATGCATTTTGAATTTTGGCTCTTTTTTACCAAATCCTAAACTTAAGATTATTCAAATCCATGTCAACTATTACTCTTCCTGTTGGTAAGAGTGGCCTCCCCAAAATAATGGGTACCTCAAAGTCTACATCACAATCCAGTACCACAAAATCTGAAGGAATAATAAAGTCTGCTACTTGCACCAACACATCATGCAAAATTCCAAGAGGCCATTTTTTTGACCTACTTTCCATTACCAATCACATGTTAGTGGGTGCCAGAGCTCCTAAACCAAACTTCTTTTATACAACCAGTGGCATCAGATTCATGCTGGCACCCAAATCACATAATGCCTTTGCAACATTCAGAGACCCAACTTTGCACGGAATAGTGAATGCTCCTGGGTCGACCTTCTTTTGCACTAAGAATCGTGTGGAAACCATGCTGCAATGGTGGAGATTGTCCACCTACTCACTGCTGACCTTTCTCTTTTTTGTGATGAGGTCTTTCATGAACTTTGCATAGCCTGGCATTTGCTCAAGTGCCTCAATCAAAGGCATATTAATTGTCAATTGCTTTAGCATTGCAATGAACTTGCCAAATTTTGCATCATCGACCTTTTTCTTCAATCATTGAGGAAAGGGATGCAGTGGTCTACGTATAGTATTTAACACCACTTCTTCTTCTTTCTCATTTTCCTTCTCTAAATCATCAGCAGAACTATCCAGCTTCTCAAACTCTACTGGATTACTTTCTTCGGGTTCATCAACAATTACCTCATCTTTTATAGATTTTCCCATAGAAGGGCCAAGTAACATCTTACCACTACGAGTGGTGATTGCCATACATGAGACATTATTTCACGTATTCTAAACCATATCAGTAGGTAAAGTACAAATTTTTCTCTAATTTAGTGAAGCAGAAAGTTGGCTCATCTGCTGCTCCAACTGCTTAATAGAAGCAGAGTGTGAGCTAACCAACTGACTGAGGGTAGAGAATTCACTCTTCATAGTAGTTACCCCCGAGTTGGTACTTCCACTCCCTTCAATAACTTTTCCATCATGTCCTCCATGGACATTCTACCGGAGCCAGTTATTGCAGTATCCTAACTTCCAGAAGGAACATATAAACCACTCCTGTCATTATTACTTCTTCGATGTCCCTGCTCCCTATCTTTATAATCAGGCTTGTTATAAAAGTTCCAACCTTGGTTCCCTTGGATATTGCCTCAGAAACCCCCCTGATTACTCACATAGTTTGTCTCTACATCATCACTCATAGCAATAGTACCCTGAGATTCCACAACCTTAACCATTTCGGTCTTTCCTAATAGCAAGTGCTTGGTTATCAAGTCCTTCTATGTATTTAAGTGGGCCATGTCCTGGTATCACTCCTCATCCCTTTTGTACTGCTCCACAATCATACCACCATAAACAGTCGGGCTAGCTACAACAGAATCCCTGGTGTGCCAAACCTGACTTTGGTTGGTCATTCTATTCAGTATGTCTGAAGCATCCAGAAAAGAGAGGTCAATAAATGAACCACCTGTAGCATTGTCTACAATTGGATTTGTCACAGAGTTAAAAGCTCTGTACCAAGTCTCCATCAAGTGCAAGTCCATCATATTATAGTTCGAATAATATGCTAGCTTCTTCTTAAATCTCTCCCAAGTTTCATGCAATGCTTCGGTAGGGAGGTACTTGAAATTATTGATTTCGTCCCTCAACTGTACCCTTCTAGAGGGTGGAAAGAACCATTTTAGGAATGCCTCTTTGAACTATCTCCAAATGGTTATAGAATCGGGCTTTAGCTCATTTAACCATATTGTTGCCTCTATAGACGGAGACAAAGAAAACAATCTCAATCGGATCGGATTCTAGCTCACTCCTGGATTTCAAAAGATTTGAAAATGTTGATGAAGTTCACCAAATGCATGTTCGAGTCATCACCAGGTAAGCCTCCAAACAATCCCTTCAGATTCAAGAGTTGGATCATTGTACTTGTTATGCTGAATTTACACCTGGTGCCAACAGTGGAGTAATGATAGCACCCATTGCACTAGATCTGTCTATTCCTTCATCATCTTCATCATCCTCATATTGAATAGGCTGTTGACCATACCTTTCTCAGACTGGATGGTTTCTATTGACATTTCGCTGCACTGGTGCAACAATTTTCTCAGATTACCTTGGGTTTTGAGGATTCAACAATTCCTCATCATCCAAGTCTTCATTATTAGGGTTGTAGTGGCATACTTATTGACCTAAATTTTTTACATTCATCTGAGCCCTAGCCAAAGCGGCTAGTCTTTCCACCTCCTATTTTTTAGCCATTCTCCCAATCAGCTAAGGTTTTGTATTAATTAGTAATAATGGTTCTCCGGAACTGCTTGTTTTTGGCATAATCAACTAAGAACCTGCAATATACAAAAACAACAAATAAATGTAAATCAAGGAAACTTAACTAACAACAAATTAGGGAACACAAACTTTAAGTTTATAACCGTATTCCCCGACAATGACACCATTTTTGATAATGCTCAGATTACACTCTTGAATGGATGTAAGCGACCATAGTCAATATAAAACCCAACTAGGTTGTGGTTGAATCCCACAGGGAATAAGGTGTGAACTCAAGTTGTTTACGATTTAATTCATTGGTACTTTACTATTTCCTAAAATAGGGTTTAAGTTTTGTAGACAATTGATTGTCACTTTGAATTTGATATTTGTAACCAATATTTTATGAAATAACCAGGATTATGTTCACTAAGGCTTACGGTACATGACAAATGCTAAAATTTACTCAATAATCTCACGGTGGTTAGGATCACAAGCTATCTTTATCAATGATATGCTCAAATTTTTCTCAACCTATTTAAGCATCTAATTTCCTAATCCTCTTAGAGTTAGGGAATCGCTGTGCACTATCCGGATTTTACCTCAGGTTAATCAACATTGTTACAATGCTAATTATTAAACGAAGCCTTTCCAAGTCCATGTTGATAATTCACTTCCTACTATTTATGATTTCTTTCTCATGAAAACCAAAGTAGGTACGCCTACTGTCTACAACCAACAGATGTAAATTATAATCTCAGAATTACCAAGAAATCCTAACACCTATTAAATCTTGAGTATTTAACACCTTATCATGACCTAACCCTAGATCCCATAATCTAGGTTATAGGTGTTTAGCCACTCATGATGCAAGAAACAAGTATGAAAATTGAATTCATAACTGAAAGGATTATCTTACAATGATGAAGAAAATCAAACGTATACTTTGAATTGAATCACAAGGAAAAGCTCTAAAATATTGGTCTTAGAGAGAGAGATAGAAATTGTATCTTCTATTTTGTGTGATATGTCAATTGATAATGATTGAATGAATAAAAAAACCTAAAACAAGGCTTTCAATAGTTAACCTTAAATAAGGAAATAAAATTAAAGTTCAGATTTTCTTCAAAATAGATGGCGGCTCTCGTGATGGCCCATCAGGAGTTTGACGGCCTATCACGGACGTCGTCAACTTCTCTGCAAGTTTAGCTTTTGTTACCTAAGTTTTATGACAATGGTGATGCCTTATCATCATCTTGATGATGTTTCATCGATATTGTCACAAAACTTCCTGCAATTTCCATCTTCTGTTTAAGGTTGATTGCCACGATGACACCTTATCATCATATTGAAGGTGTCATGAACATCGTCATAAAATTTCCTGCAACTTCTATCTTTTTTTTAAGTTTGACGGAATTCTTGGCAGCCTATCACCAGGCTGACGGCGTGTCATGGATGTCATCAGCCTCCCTTTGTTCTTTATTTGCTTCTGATTTCATGCTTTTTGCTTTCTTTATTTGTGGTTCCCCTTCTTCTCTACTTTTACTGTAAAATCAAAGTAAACTAATCAAAAATGACTAAAGTTGCTCAAGACTTTGCAATTATTTAAATTTAAAATCTTTAAAATTATTAGCATAGGCTCACACATCATAATGCCCCGAGTCTGCACCGCGGACGTCATACGGTGCTCATAATCCCGAAGGACCACAAGCTAACCCATGACTGGTACCTACTGTGATAACTGAGTAATAATACTATAATAATGAAGAAATTAGGTTGAATGTACCATAATGTTCATAATTGAAATCAAATACTGGTATATACATACTAAAAATTGAGCATCTGTCTGAAATAATCTAGTCTGAAAGCCTCTAACTGTTTGAAAGTGGAGTTCATAGGACAAGCCCCCAAATAACTTTGACTACTAAAAATATAATGAATTAACAACTCTGTCCTAGAACTATAAGGACTCACCACTAAGTCTGCTGCTGATAAGCTGGGCTACTAAGTACGATTAGGAGCTCGTATGTCTGAACCTATGATATAAGACATCATAGCACAAAGGAAAGGTATGCGTCAATACTTTAAATGTATTGGTATGCTAATCGAGGTAAGGCTGAATGCATGGGTTCATATGCATGAACAATAACAGACTGAGTAACATGAATATATCTGAATGAGAGTACATGTATATATGAAACTACAGTAAATACTGATTATGCAATACTACACACATAACTATATATACTGTATTTGGGATCATATTAATACTAGGTACTAAGTTTTGATAATCGAATGACTGATATCTGAGTTCACTGATAACTGTATGACTGTTAGCTAGGTCACTATTTTTGATAGTCCTGATTCTGTAGAACTGAACTTAGTTCTATACTGAGCTAGGTGACTGTGTCTGACAGTCCTGGTTCTGTATAACTGAATTGAGTTCTTCACTAAGACTGAAACAGGGAGAGGTAATAATCTAATTGACATGCTCCTCTCTGAACTGATTTAGGGTCCAACCTCTAACCCAATTGGAAGGGTGTCAGTACTATGCCACGGGTAAATATAAGTTACTGAGTTACCCTCATCAGGCAGGTGATCTGAATGAGAATGGTGGTAACCTCAACTAGAAGGTAAGACACCTCATCAACCCTCAACTGGCAGGTTGATGTCTCAACCTATGCTTGCTACGTTGTTCTAGAATGCAAGTACTGCTTCTAAGTATCACTTCCTCTACTGTCAGGTGAGTCCCCATCTTTGAATTCACTCTGTGCTGAATCCTACTCCCAACTAAATTGGCACTGGACTGATTTCTAAACTGTAATAGGCTGGACTAAAGTATTACTAATCATGTTAACTGACTGAATTGGACTGAGTTCAATGAGTTTTGATATTTGACTGAATACACTGAGTTCTATACTGATTGAATACTACTGATCGTGATATTTCTGAGACTATTCTATAACTACTATAGCTCTAGGTCAACGACTAGATTTCGGGTATTGAATACCGCCAGGACTCGATAGCATGGTGCAAAACATAACATAACCTTAAAAGCATAATAATACTTGCTTACTAATATTGCATTTATTTAGACATTTTTTCAAACACTTGATATACGTGAGCTTGTGCATGAACAGAATCACATAACTACATTTCATGCTTTCACTAGTTAATTCACATAAGCATTTTAACAAACACTTGGGGAGCATGGTTATTTCATATAACAATAAACATATAATAATATCATGGCTACTACATTCAGCTTGTAGTTCAAGAGTTCAACATGAAGATCGCATAAATCAACCCACAATTATCTAGTTCTCATGAAACTTGTCATAAATCATTGAATAAAATTCCAACATCAATTGACACATGAACACAATCAAATTCCAACATGTAAATAATGAAATCGTGAACTTGCAGTTTTAAAAAGGGTTCTTGGACTTCATGGTTGAAAGGAACCCATGAATGAACACCTAACATACCTTGGTAATTAAATTCATAAAGATTTGAAGATTGGTCTTGAAATTTGAATGCCTTAGGGTTTGTTCATGAGTAAATTTGAGAGAGAATGAGGGATATTCCTTTAGAGTAGGTTAATCTCGTGTTTTTGGGGCTGATTAAGGGTGGAAAATGACTCAAATACCCTTATAGACGTGGAGTTTTAATGATTGAGAATATTCCCAGGGATGCATTGAGTGATGTGCCGCATCGAGTGCTGATGCAATAGCCAACGTGATGCGTTGATGTCGTATTGGCTCACTGGAATTTTCAATGAAGATTGGTGACAAAATCCTAGTCGATGCGATGGGTGATGCGATGCATCGAGATTGCATCGACTTACTATTTTTGTCACCCAAACATGTTTCAAACGAGGTTCAAAAATTCTAAAACTCACCTGAAGTGACCTATTGACACACTTGATCATGATTCAATCCAAGGATCGACATTTTAGGGTCATAAGGGTCGCAAAAAAAATAATTTCACCAAATTACGAAGGCTAAAATGATTCTAAGTATAAACACTTAGCTGAAATTTCTAAGTTTCGGACCTCTTTTTATGCTCTATAGGACCGAGTTAAGCTAGGATTCTGCGGGGTCTTACAAAAATATATATACCAATGGGTTTTCCAATAAATTAATAAATTTATGGTTCCAAACCATAAAAATTTCTCCATAAATTCCCGAATCTAATGATTCTAGAAAATGAACAGATTAAACATTGCTAAAAAGAAGTAGAAATCTTACCTCAACAAAGGATTTCTACCCTAACCAAGAGAAAATTGCCCCTCTAATGCTTAGGAATGAATTTTTTGGAGTTTAGGAGCTGAAAACCATCAAAAATAGGTTGTAAAATATTTTGGCATTGCTATAGCAATGTCTTATAGCAATGTTAGCGTAGCACCCTAACCCGCTACAATGCCCTCAGCTTTTTAGCACAGACAATCTTTAGTAAAATGGTCATAACTTCTTACTCAAGTAGAGGATTTATGAATGATTGATTAAGTTGGAAAAAGACTCAGAGATCTTTAATTTTGTGGGTATTAGCCCCCCTAAATCCTTATATTATATGAGGACGCTTGTTTGAAGTTGACCCTAATTTAAACTTAGCTTGAAACTAAATCGGTAAAGAAACTTTCAACTTAACTTTGTGTTAGAGATATTGTATGATCTTAGTAAATATCAAATGCACTCCCATACTAAAGAATCAATAATACCACTTATGATATAGAGAAGCACATGCCATTACCATAGATATTTTCAGTAATTACGGAATCGATCTTGTAATAGATACCAATTTACGATCCATCCATCCCTAAGCGGGTATTGGTGATGAGAAGCATGAGGCCGGAAATTAGAAAGACACAATTTTTAGAGTTTCTTATGTAACACCCTTCTTACCCACTCTCTATTGTTTATCTACTAAACTTCCCCAAATCACCCTTACCTTTCCCCAAAATGAGATTTTGAAATAATTATATATTTTGGGGAAAATTCTGGTAAAATAGCAATTTACCCTGCTATACGACATTGATCCCACTATAGTAGGACTTTTTCTACTTTTAGATTTATCTCTATAGCACATGCATATTGCTATATCAACATAAGTGAGGTAGAATATTCAATTTTCCTCCAAACTCCCCTTTTTTCACAACACACCTTAAATCCATGACATCCTGAGCTAACCTCTTTACGTCAAGATTGATACCGGAAGTTCTACTCACCCGAGTTTGACTCCAAAATGTCCTAGGGTTCCTTATCATCCTAGCTAACATAAAATCAAGCTAGAATTTAGTATATCTATCCAATCCATTCTCGAATTGTCTTAGACCATACCTTACTCATATTTAATCCAAGACTAGCCTAGCTTGAAAATTCTAACTCCCAACCCAAGGAAAATCTTAACCAATTTTTTTAGGCTAGACTTATCTGTTATCACATAAGGACAACCATAATCCTTTAGCCCCACAACTAGCTTAAGGTTAGTCAAATTACCGATTCAATATACCTAAATCCCTCAAGGACAAACAACAACTAAGTATTTTTATGATCAACAAAAAGGATATGAGTATTAAATAATATATCTAATAACCTCACTCCCTCAACCGACCCTACAACTAAGGATCATCAATCATAATTAAGCTATCTCATTGCGAAGACCCTAGATAAATAATTATGCAATTCTAAAGGGCTACTATTAGTCGATCATTATTGTCATATATCAAGCATATGAGCAATGTCAAACAAAACTAGCTAATGACAAGTTATTTTATTAATCAATACATGGGTGACTATTTCTTCAAATAGACAACCAAAATTATTGTTTACAATTACAAGGGCACTTCGTCCCATCATAATCTCGTGAATTGCTTGTCAACTACACATTATCATCACATTGCAAGTAGTTACTCAATCAACAGCAACAACCTTACGTCAACTAAAGTTAGATGTTCTAATATATATGTTACCTCAATAGGAAACATCACCTACATCAAACATTTAACTTTCATGTCAAGAGATACCATATCCACTCTTTCATTTACTTGATTGACAATCTTATAATCAATTAAATCATTAAGTTATCAAAAAATTTAAAAGAAAAATGAATTTTCTTTAAGTCACAATCATGAATACTATATAAATTTTCTAACTGCAATTCCAGTTATCAAGCAACAACAACCCTTTTTCTATGAAACTTATTCACGTACCATCTATTTAAATAAGAGTTCCCATAATTCTGTACAATTTTTCCCTTATAATTCTACCAATGATAAGATCATGTCCAGTATTTGGCATACCATTTTCCATTTAAGTCACATAAAAATAGTTTTCTTTAAATATTAGCACATAACTGAGTTATGAGCTTTCATAATTCATGGAATTTACAGTAATTCAATCAACTATGATTTAGATAAATACCAAGTCATTAACCTTATGCACCAATTTAAAATTTTATGTTATTTTCAATAAGACAAGTAACAATTATAATCAAATTCTATCACTCAACACGCAACATAGCTTAACTTGTATTATTTAGCAATCACATATTTAGAACCAAGCAACTTCAAAACACAAATACATCTAATATTACACCAACAAAGTTAAAATCAACTAATTTCACCACAATTCATATGACGATCATAAGTTTCATCTTGTATAGACAGATACCAATTAAAAACAACTAGATTCCTATTTTAATTGTAGAGATGCCACTTTGAATTGGAAGATACCAATTAGGTTCAAGCTATAAAAACAACTAAGCAAGTTGCATGAGAGGAAAGAAAGAAGTGTAATAATTTACTGGAATGCCTCATAGCTTCCCGAATATTAGATGTGGACGCCAACATACCAATCCACAGGACTCTACCTGACATTTGCTCTTGTATTGGATGACTAATAATCTAGATCTAATACTAAATTGTCACGATCTAAATTACTAGATCGAGAGAATACCTACTCTAATCCACCAAGATAGAAGAACCCCTGACCATCTTTTAAGAAGATATGCATAAGTCTTATACAAATAACAAAATATCAATCCTTATTACAACATATTTTACAAATATTAAATGTGGAATGACAACTACCCTAAAGACCTAGTCTAAAACGGTACAAGAGCTTTTAAGGGAAAAATAAAAATGGACACAACTTTCACTAAAAGTAAAAGGAGTGGCAATTGCTGAAGAATTGCTATTCGCCACAATAATGAAACCAGTGCCGATTCCAGCAAAATATTATATCCCAAAAAGGGCATCACAAGAGTAACATCGACATAAACAACATTTATTGTTAGGTATCATCGGTCAACTAGGGTTAGATCACATAAACACAACATAGAAATAACAACTTAATTAATTTATAACACTTTTATCCACTTATTCTATTTGCATTCATATTTCCATTGTTATTCTTGTTGATCATTCATCACCTTCACATCAAGTGTCATCCATCCTAACTCTTACATGTTTAACCCCAATAGTTATTAAGTCAATATATTTTAGTTACACCTGAGTTAATCTCAATGGCAAATGAAAACCAATAATTATCATTTAGCCTTTTTAAGTAACTCTACAACTTCAGTCAAGTACAATTCAAGAGACAACAAGTCAAGTCAAACCACGACCGAGTCAACAACACCGACTCTAATAATATCAAAGTCAATAGATCTTGACTCTAACCATATACAAGTCAACAAACCATGACTCAAACCATATCCAAATCAACAAACCATGATTCTAATTGTATCCAAGTAAACAAACCATGGCTCGAACAATATTTATGTCAACAAATCATGACTATAACCATCTCCAAGTCAATAAACCATGACTCTAACATTAAGAATCCCCAAAATATATGACAAGTAATGATACCACACAAAAATCTAAAATATATCAAGAAATATCATAATATGGTCCACTCAAAGAACCAAAAACAACAACCATGATGTAATATGGTCCACTAATGGAACTAATACAAATCGAAATAATAATAATAATCATATACCCAGTCCACTCAAAGAACCATCACACTCAACTTACCTTGTACATATATGCTAAGGATCTTATAGTTGACCAGTAGTTATGACCTATAGGGTATGAGCTCAACGTGGTACTCGAGCCAACTAATGAATCATATCAACTAATATTTTGAATATGTCCAAATACCAATACATCCCATAATAATAATCGATATCAAAACAATCATAACCATAATGAGAATAAGAAAAGACACTTGTATAGTCAATAAGCCTTTAATATAACCTCATTATATATGATTAACACTTAGGATATTATTTAATAATTACATTTCTTGAGTAATAATTGCAACAATAGACAACCACCCAAAAATATACTTGGTGAACTCGAGTTAATAAATTTATATAAATGATAATTATTCTTTAACACACTAAATCACAAACATATATGAATCACTGGTATTTTAATTATTACATGTCCGAAGACCAATCTCCGACTTAGTTAAGAAATTATTATCAAGCCATATTTATTAAATTAAAGTAGACATTCTAGGATTACACATCAACCAAATAAAGTCTAAAATCTAGTATTTAATATATTAATCCAATCGCCCCTTTATTCATACTAGAACCAGGAATTCTGCTATTATTTAGCAACCCTTATATTCAAGTCATTACTCGGTTCAAGACCTACTCCATTAGCCAATCATTCAATTCTATTAAACTTACAATCTAGTTTTAGTTATAGACCTTTATATCTTTTACTTTCTAACCTTTAACCTACCTTGAATTTAGGCTCTTAAGTGATATCACTGCCTTTTCATGTAATAATCAATTCTTATTACTAAATTTAAGAAATATTATATCATATTCCAACCCAAATAATATCAAGTTCACCTTCATTATTGTCATGAAACAATTTTTGAATCAAGATGGCACCTACCAATTTTCACGAATAAGTAAGACAATACCATAACCTGGAGCTAATGCAATGGGTTAATTGTAAAGATCCAATTTTCTGAACTAGAATGCTACACGATGCTCATGACCCTAAAGGACCATAACCTAACCCATGACTGATATTTGTACCTGTGCACTGCATCATATATATCTATAAATGTAGAAACATAAATTGAAAGGCCATAAGGTTCAATACTGAATGTAATATGAATAATAACAATGTCTGAATAAAGTGGTATCACAATATCAAAACAAAATTGAAATAATAAAGTCTGAATCAGTCTGTAATCTAGTTTGTAATCTAGCCTGAAAGCCTCTTACTCTCTGAATTAGGGAGTAGAAGGAACATGTCTCAAACTAACTCCTGGCTACTAAAAGACAAACTAAAAAACTAATGTAATAAAGTAGTAATTATGTCCTCAGAGAATCAGGACTCACTGCTAACTCTGACTGCTGAAATCTGCAATGCTACTACTGCTTTAGAACTCGTGCCTCTGAACCTATGGTGTAAAATAAAACACCATAGGGTGAATATGTCAGTATAATAGAATATATTGAGTATACGAGTAAGGTAAGCTAAATGAAAAAGGGTTTATATGCATGAACAATGCTGGCTGATATGAATGTGAGAATACATACATGAATAAGTAACTATAACTGAACTCGTGGTGATACTGACTACTAAGTCTGAATGCTGACAACATGAGTGTACTGATACTGAGACATTGAATAGATGAATGACTATTTCTAATAATACTATTTGTAATAGTTTGAATTATAAAGAACTAGTCTGATTGATTGTGTCTAACCATCCTAAAATTAAATACTGATAACGTGAGTTATAATGATTAATATAACTGATATGACTATGATGATCGGCATAATCGATGTAACTCATACTGAGAGACTATATCTAACAGTTTAAGTTCTGATGGAACTATCTGAGTTCTATTTTGTATGGAGTAACTGAATCTGAGATCACTCCTACCTAGCGGGTGATCTCTGCATATAATACTAATAAAGATAATTTGAATTAGTCTAAGGCCAGTCCTACCTAGTGGGTGATCTCTAAATCTAATAATACTGATACTGATTGACTATAGTTGAGGTTAGTCTTATCTAGTGGGTGATCTTGGTGTATATTAATAATGATAAGGATTGAATGTATCTGATAGTCCTGATTCTATAACTGAAACTATGGGATGTATTCATCTAACCGACATGGCCCTTTCTAGCTAATCTGGGGTCAAACTTATAACCCCAGTTAGAATGGTGTCAGTACCGCGCAATTGGTAAAGCCAACTGCTGTGGAGTCAGTCATAATCTAGTAGGTGACCCCTGGGATTACTCCTACACATGTAAATGTGCTAACGGGTAATTCCTGAGTATGTCAGTCCTATCTAAAGGGTGACATCTTGTACCTACGTTGGTTACATAGTTCTGGAACTGTGGGATTGTTTCTAGAGATCTCAGTCCTCTTTAATGGCTCGCTCGGTGCTAAATCCTATTCCCATGTGAAAGACACTGAACTGATTAACTGAAATGAACTAATTAGCTGAACTGAACTGATTAGTTCAACTGACACTAGTGGTATTGTTTATCGGAGCTAAACTGAGTTTACTGAGTTCTATTGACTGACAGAATGTATTGATGTCTGAGGACAGACTGAGAGTACTGTAGTTACTAAGATTTTACTTGGAATCCTAAAATCACTGAGATTACTAAACTACTGAGATTTTTGGAGATTTCCTGAGTCATATGGTTAACTAAGTTCTATGGATCATGGCTTGATTGAGAGTATTAGGAAACATGACATGGCTCTAGGCATACAACTAAATTGTCGGGTATAAGTATCCCTAGGACTCGATGAAAGAAAACTGACAAAACATGAATTTTCTATTCTTGAACACATGACCAATATTCATAATTCAAAATACCATAAGTTGGGGATTTTATACTATGCATAGTTCTCAAAGTCTTATACATGGAAGGGAATGCACATAACAACATGCCATATGTCCATCAATATAGTTTCATTATCATGCCATCAACAATCATGATGCATAACAATATCATAGAAGTCATTATTTTCATAAGGGTATAGTATGCATTTGTCATTTAGGTCACAATTCAACTATAATACATGACTTTTAGTCTTTTAGGCATTTTATCAAACACCTTACTTGCACACTTTGATTCCTGAAAATACATTAAGATACCATCTTGAAACTCTAATAACAACCATTGACATGAACATGATCACACCATAACAAAAAAATCACAATTTATTATTTAAACTTGATTCTTGGACTCCATGGATGAAAGGAATCCATGGATGAACACTACGCATACCTTAGGGATTGAATCTTGAAAGAAAATTGACCTTTATTGAATGTTATTGGATTGGGAATCTTAATTCTTGAGTATCTTCAGGAGAGTATGATGAGATCTTGACGTTAATTGAGAAAAAACCCTAAGTTTGTAATTGTGATCAAAGAGGGTTAAGATCTTTTAAAACTAAATACCAATAGCTAAATATGTGTTTTTGGTGTTTTATCTCGTGGAGTTAAGGTTTAGGGTGAGGGAAAAATACAAAAATACCCCTACGAAATTACTTGCCAGTTAATAAAATTATTAGCTGACGACCAAGGCTGATAAGCTGTCAGATCTGTGATAGCCCGTTAGCCCAGGTCGTCACCTAGGAGTTAGAATTGATGGGTTGCTATCTAAGCTTGATGAAATGGCTGATAAGTCATAAAAAATGTGATAATCCATTAGGCAGGTCGTTAGAAATGTGATAATCCATCAGACAAGTCGTCACTCAGTTTCCAGACGGACATGCTGGAGTAAAATGGGTATAACTTTTTGCTCCGATATCGGATTTTGGCGAATTTGGTATAATTGAAAATATAATTCAATTATATATATTTTAGTAGGTAATGTGATAAAAAATTAGTAGTACAATGAGAGATATTCTCATTTGAAGTTGACTGAAGCAATATCCTTCCCAAGAATTCAATCGGTAAGGAATGTTTTGATTCATTTGATAGCTGGGAGTTATTTGAAGCGATAGTATACATATAAATTACTCATAAAACTATAAAATAATCATGATGCACTATGCATGAGATTGAAACATGGCCCTAATATTGGTTTGGATTTTTTGGGGTATTACAATATCTTACCCTTGGGAACATTCGTCCACAAATAAGATTGACTGAGAGTGGAGAAACGATAGACCGAACATGAACTGAACATGAATAACTTAAACATGATCTCATGACTAACGTGATTGATAAACTAACTATATCTTACTTAACATGCATATCTGATACATGTGTAACTGATTCGTGAATACATTACTGAGGTTTCTGATAACCAAAGTTCTCACAATGAGAATGCATATCTAATGCATGATTATATAACTGAAGTAGCACATGTATGCATGACTAAATATGCAATGGTACTTGATATCAAGTTTATGATGTAATCCTGAACAAGGAACTGAATAAGTTTAAAGTGAACTATTACCTTACACAGGAATGCTAATAAGCCTGAGATCATTTACTAAACATGCATGAGCAGAAACATGACAACATAACTGAGTCTAATATGGGACATATGAATTAAATATTAAGAACTGAATTGAGCTTCTGAATACATGGCTTACAACTGAGGTTGGGATTTTAAGGGTCAACTTATGAGTACCCTATACTCTAAACTGGATTCATTATGCAAAGAGAAACAGAATGAGTTAAGACATAAGGGCGTTAAGGGTTTATGGGGTATTTCCCCCTTAGGAAACTATGTCCCTCTAAGAATGCTCACCTTTCTGAGACACTGGGGCGATGCACCAGACATCTACGAACTAGATTATAACTAAACCTCGGGAGTCTGAAACTAATGCATGATGCATAAACTAAATTAATGCTTAAACTAAATTGAACTTGTAATTACTAGGAGGTTCTACCTTGGAATAGTTATATTCCTTGAGACTTTGAATAACATGAATAGATTCAAGGATGAGAAAACAAACTATACCAATCTGACTGCTTGATTGCTAAACTGACTTGCTGACTTTACTAGATAACTCGTGCTGAAACATAAGCTCAAAGAGAGAAAGAGATCTAACAATGCATAACATAAACATGAAAGACTTGTAACGTACCCTAATCTAGGTCAAGGAAACTTTTCGGATCATGAAGGGTCTGAAGTGCACAAAGTTTATTCTGACACTGACTACTCTTGGTTCCCTGCTAACGCAAATCTTTACCCTATTGTGCTAGAACTCTACACTATCGTATCCTGTGGCCTAGCTTTCCACACCCAAAGCATAAATCACTTCCTGCCCTACATGCACCTAGGTATTTCTTACCACACTCTTTGCAAAGCAGATAAGTAAGACTCATGTTCTCACTACCCTGGCCCTCAGATCCTAGCGCCCCATTATGATGGTCATTCTTCGACTTGGGTACTGGTGTACTAGCTGAGGATGGAAATGGGACAGAAAACTTCTGACGATGCTGAGAAAGGTTACCACCCTGCGACTTAGATTGAGCAAAGATGAAACTACCCGTCCTTGCTCTCTTACTCTATCTCTCCCTCATCCTAATCTTCTTCTCCTCTATCTGATAAGCATGAGTCATAAGCCTAGCTAAAGTCATATTACTATTCAACATCGCAGACCTGCACTCATTGACCACACTATCATTTACCCCTGAGACAAACTTACTCATCTTAGCTCTGCTAGCTGCAACCATATGAGGGGCATATCTGGCTAATTGAGTAAACTTGAGAGAATGCTCTTTCATTGTCAAATTTCCCTGCTTGAGATTGATGAACTCAAGTAACTTGGCTTCTCTAAGATCTAGGGGAAAGAATTTGTCAAGGAAAGCAGACAAAAAATCTTCCTACTTTGTAGAACCTGGATCATCTAACCTTTCTGACTTCCACTATTTGTACCAAGTACGAGGCACATCCTATAACTGATACGTGACTAACTCAGCACTCTTAACATTAGTCACTCCCAAGATGCCAGTAACCTTCTAAATTTGATCAATGAATTCCTCAGGGTCTTCATCTGTCTTAGACCCAAAGAAAGAAGGAGGGTTCATTCGGGTGAAGTCCCGAATCCTGGCTACAGCTAAATTGGCCACTGGGTTAGTCGGAATAATAATTGGTCATTCACGCTGGGTAAGGACTGACTAAGCAAGGGTAGTAGAAGCTGCCTTGAACTCCACACGAGAAATATGTTCGCCCAAAGGATCTTTGGGCTGAGGGGTTGGATGACTTCTTCTCTTGGGAGGCATGTTCTGAAATCAACAGAAGAAAATGATTTGACTGAGATATTAAATTGAGATTATGCTCACTGGCATAACATGAATACTGAAAGAAGGGAAACTGTTCCTAAAATATCTTCTAGCTTCTCGCACTTAAATGTGGTGCGCAACACAACCATGTACAAATGGATAGCCTTAACTCTTTAATAAAGAAGTGAGCTATATCATACCCTACAACTATTGCAGAGCTCTGCTCTAATCTGGGGAATTAATCTCTTAATTGATCACTAAGGTTGTAAGGTATATACTTCTCCAAGATCATCTCAGAGAACTGAGTCCAGGACAAATAGGAAAATCCACTTGGTTTAGAATCCATAAAGTCCCTCAACCAATGACGACCAGACAAGTCCAACTAAAAATTTGGCTTAATCCTCACCATGAGTCTTAACAAGGACAAACCATGAAGATTATCCTCACACACATTAGGAACTCATGTGCATCCTCTCCAGGAGCACCATAAAATCTCAGCGAAGCTAATCTCAAGAATATATCCAACATCTTTTTCTCCTCAGAAAAAAAAATAGGATGGTCCACCACTGGCTGAGCGACTATCGATGCGGGACGAATCTCAACTCTAGGAGCTGCAGCTACTGGTTGTGCTCCTACCTCAGTACCACTTTGATATGGAGACTATGAACCATCCAACGAAACCCCACCAATAATACCCAATAACTAAACTAATCCATCACTGAGTACTATTGAAGAAATGAAGCCAAGTGGAGCTGAGGCTGATTTTTGGTCCACAACTAGCTGTGGCGGAAGTATCTCTAGCTCCGGTATAGGAATAGGGCCTGGGGAAGGCCACCTATCCAGGCCTCTAACTGGGGACATATCTCTAGGCTTTCTACAACCTTTAGGTCTTCCACATTCAATAATAGGAGTAGGATCCCTGGGCTCAATCTCGGGACTCTCATCTTGTGTAGCTATAGCACGTGTCCTAGCCTTCTGCGAAAGAGTAAATTCATGAGAATATTCTATGAACCGACTCAAAATCTTGGCACGATATGAGTGAAACAAGTGAAGAACTCCCAAGAATGTCACCTAGCCTCTTGAATAAAGAAAATGGAGGTCATTATTTAATCCATAGGACTCTACTAGACACTTCCCTTTTACCTGATTTATGAGTCATGATGAAACCTACCAATTCCCACTAGTAAGTAGGCCAATACCATAACAAGGAGCTAACACAATGGGTTAATCTAATAAGAAAGGGCCAATATAGGCAAAATTTAAGGAACATCAATAACTAATATAATGATTTTAGGAAAAATAAAATCATACAAGATACCAATTCCAAAACCTGGTAGAACTAATGTAGGAGCAACTAATTGTATTAATACAAGTCCAGGTCTAGAATAAGTAATAGTATCAAATATTAACGATAGAGCAGAAGAGATGGAAGGAAATTAGGTAATTCAAACTCCAAGAGCTCACCCTATATTCGGAACTCAATCACTATATGAACCACGATTGACGACGACAACTAATACTCGAATCTACACCAAAAAGGTACAAAAGTGTAGTATGAGTACCAAAATAATGGGTACTTAGTAGGCATCATCGTCCAACTGAGCAAAATCATGATATAACAATGATAAAGTGAAAAATAATCATAACTAAGTCAAGGTAGAGAATCAAATCTGAATTATCCCCATCATCACTATATATAATTAGTAAGCAAATTTGAATAATAGCATAACATAAGGCATCAACACATGCCATTATTGCAACACATAACAATCATGGAATATCAAAAATAACAATATAATATAAGGTATCAATGCATGCTAATATCATCCAGAACAAGGAATAAATAGTATTAAATCATAAAGCAACACAAGTGCAATCGCAAGCAAATACAAGTAAAAAGTTGGCACCTATTCACCAACTAGTGCATAAAGTAAAGAGTTCATCATGGCACCCCATACCACCAGATAGAACACCCAAGAGAGCATAAAGTAAAGAATCGAATCGATAATATAAATATAACCAACTTTCTCATTATCAAAAGTTTTCCACAATTTCCTTTAAATGACCATTTGCCAATATTCATAATCATCAACAATAATCATAATTGACTAACATATACTAAATATACTCGTAACCATAACCATACCAACTTATACGCCCCTATCTCCTCATTACACCCTATTCACTTATTATTAGATAGCCAATGCTTATTACTAAACTAATTACTTACTAGTTATCATATAATCTATAGTTATTATCCATCGACCATTCATCACTTTGTCACTATTCATAGATAAACGACTAACCATTATTTACTCACTAGCCAAAAGTAGCATCTAGTCAAGATTCACCACTAGACTGTATTTAACAATTAACCAATATTCATTTCCAGCCAACATAATCCCACTAGTCACCATTTAAAAAAGGACCACTAATCATCATGAGTACTCTTATTCATCACTTACTAACATCTCTTATTAACTAGAATCATTAATCCATAAATCCTTATAAAATAATTAATTGACATTATAAAATTAGTCATCAATAGCTACTAATTATCACCATCGCTTAATCCATTATTATTAACCATCATAATGAAATAATCATCCCTATTAATACCCATCAATGATACTAGTCCTCTTTACCACTAAGGTTTACAAATCCATTAGTCACTATTAGCCACTTAAGTAATATCCACCACTAAGCATCTTTCATTTTTAAATCAACAACTATACCATTTTATACCTCAACCCATTAGAAAACTATAACTAACATCTCTAATATCTATATTATAGACAACTACATAAGAACATAAATAAACATATAATTTCCACACATAAGACTATATGGATTAAACCGATAGGCGCACGCATATGCACATCAATAATAATATTATCTGACCTTGCCGGGCATTATCATATCATCATAATATCCCCCGGACTCTAACCAGGTATCAATATATCATCATAATATCCTTTGGCCTTGCTAGGCATAAATATATCATTATAATACCTCCGGCCTTATTAGGTATCAATATATCATCATAATATCCTTCGGCCTTGCTGGTTATTAATATATCATCATAATATCCTCCAACCTTTCTGGTCATCAATATATTATCATAATATCTTTCTGCCTTGTTGGGTATCAATATATCATTATATTATTCTCCAAACTTAAACTGAATATCAATATTATCAATATATCCTTCGATCTCAAACCAGGTATCAATATTATCAACATATTATTCAAACTCGAACCGGGTATTAATATCACCAATATACCCTCCAGACTCAAATCGAGTATCTCATCAACATATCCAATGGACTCAAATTGGATATCAATATCAACATATCCTCTAGCCTT
>NC_061112.1:78947644-78966641 GCF_002878395.1 Capsicum annuum
CCTTAGTATCATGACTCATAATAGTAGCAACAAGAAGACTTTCTAACATAATCACAAGTTGGGTTACTAGACAAAGCATAACATGAGTCCAACATAATCTATAGAGTATCTTTATGCATAGTCAATAAGCATGCCTTCTAACACCATTAACATTATCATTTTCAATATAGTCAATAAGGAATATTTCGAATGCGATTTATTAGCATAATTATTAAGCATGATCATAACTTGGACAATGTTATAGTTAACAACCCTAACACTAGCCTAAATGATGGCTTAAACAAGAGTATAGTAAATCACTCATCATTAGAAACTCCATAATTTAGTCATTTAGATCTTGCGCATAACCATAAGCAATATCATGAATAGTGTCCCTTTAGTAGCATATTCATTGTCCAAAAGATATTTCTTCATTTGTATGAACAATGGCTAAAGAATTACATGATTCATAATTTATTCATAGCATGGTCAATAGAATCATTAATGACTTAGGCCATATTACAGAAAAGGGCTCATTTAATAGCACATTAATGTCACGACCCAAACTAGGGCCTGGTCATGATGGACATCCCAAACCAAGAAAGCGCGGGCATCCTACTCTACCTACTAATCATGCACCATATTCACATAAAGAAAGATGCGGAAATATAATATGATATGGAAACATAGTCATACTCTGGATTAAGTTTAACATAAGGGATGAAATCCAAAAATCACTAACAACATCTGGAACAGTTTGCAAAATCTCTACTATATGATATAAAGATAACTATCTGAAATGTTTAGACAAGGCCCCCAATAGACCAAAAGCATAACTGATAATAACTAGGCCTTCTACAATATAGAAGGCTCACCAACTAGACCCTGCACTTTTGTCTGAAGAAATCTACTACTTATCAAGACCCCTAGACTATGCCTCAGAACCTGTAAGGTAAGGGGGGTCAATATAGAAGTACTGCTACGCAGAGCAATCCAAAATAAAGGTTTTAATATAAATAAAATAGTTGAGAGATAGTCATAAAACATCACATACAATATAAATTCCAAAATACATGGGCATTTTGATAATCATAAAACCCTTTCTGTCAGTGCAATTTTTGATCTTCGTATTACTTATGAGTTAGGTGGTATACCCCTATAAGTCTAAAACCCCACGGGCTATATGGAGTTTGCCATTGACTCACCAGGGAAGCCCCCAACCTAAGTATGTTGCAAGGGTTGGAGTGTCTAAGTGTAATACACCACAGGGCACTAGGCTAGCGTAATATAATGTACCCATATCGATAAATCATGATTTTGGTCAAAGAGTTATCTAAAAGTCGTACCTTCTTAGGGGGACCACCTAACATCTCTTTGTGATCAATTTTATCCATTTCTAACACGTATCAGTCTGAAATCTTAAGTCATGAAAATCTGGTTTCAAAGCTTGTCTAAGTCTATTATGGCATTGTCTTTTTTTGGTATCATCATACCAAGACTTGCAAGTCATAATTCTAAGCCATAATGCAATAAGAATCATCTTTTCATTAAAACATAATTCAGACCACCCAAACATGCAACTCACATAAGAGGTTTCATGTTTCGAAAACATAAGTCAAAGCTACACAAAAAATCTCATCCTTTCAATAAACAAGTGGTGGTCGTGTAATCTTTAATAAACCAAGCAACTCTTTTCATTATATAATTATGTTCAACATTCATCAACATAAACAACCCTCTCTCTTTTCGAATCAAAATCATAATCCAAATATAACATTATTCAAGACATTTCATAACATTCTTTTCAAGATCCATTCAAATGATTTCATAGTATATCATAAGTAAATGAAAATCATCACAAGAGAGGAAGTTTTTTCATGAATCATGCTCTCAATTCAATTATCAACCTTAAAACACATGCTTACATATATATAAAATTTCAAATAAATTTTTGGGGAAGTCCTAAAGGACAAAATAATACCATCAACGCTTCTAAAACATGAATATATTCATAAATCCGAAACCCTTTTCTTTAAATCATGATTACTATACCCATGAGATTTCAGGAAAAGCCCGCGTACCTAAATCTCACAAAATAATAGATGATTTGTGAAGCCTAAGGAGTGGGGATTTCAACTCTCTAATTATCTTTTAAAATCCACGATTAAATCTTGAGTTATTTGGCATTCTTTTTTGAAACCCTAGAGAGTGTTCTTGATGATTTTTGATGAAAATATCAATAATGAGGTCATTTGAGATTAAAATCCCGTGTTTAAGCTGATAAGAGGGTGGAAAATACCTAATGTACCCTTAATGAGATGGAATAAAAATATAATTGGGAGCCCGATTTTATGGGCCACCACAACGTGCCACAATTGTGGTGGCTCACTTGAAATTGATGAATGGGATTCTTAGGGTCACCGTGACACGGAGCCATCGCGTTGTCCCACTGGTTGGTACCTGAAGATTCATCGCGATGTGCCACAATCACTCTAGGCTACTGGAATTTGACAATTGCTAAATAGACCCACTCCACGATGCACCAAGAACCAAAATGACGGTGTTTTACGATTAGGACTTAAATTAGCCATAACTTCTTGACTGGTATTAGATTTAGGCAAAATTAGGGAAATTATATATGGTTTAAACTTTACTCATTTTGGAATCCAAAAATGAGACTAAGTCTCTTTGACACTATTCTAGTCATTTAACTCAAAGAGCATATTACCACGAGCTAATACATGGATGATTTTTTGCGGGGTGTTACATTATCCCCCCTTGGGATCATTCGTCCCCAAATGATGATGCGGAATATAAACAAGCACGATTTAAAGTATACTATGGCCATAAAAGAATAAGACAAGGATTGTACCTTCCATTTCGTCATTCACTAGATCAAATAAGTCTGGGTATCTATCTCTCATGTCATTTTCAGATTCCCAAGTTGCTTCCTCAAATATTTGATTTTTTCCACAACACTTTGACCGAGGCTATTTCTTTGTTCCTCAGTTTCCTAACTTGGCGATCCAAGACTGCCACAGGCTTTTCTTCATAGGATAAGGAGTCTATCACTTTGACCTCCTCTACAGGCAACACTAATGAATGGTCTCCAATATATTTCTTCAACATGGATATGTGAAATACCAGATGAACAGAACCAAAACTTGTTGGAAACTCTAACTCATACGCAATCCCATCTATCCTTCTCAAAATATGGTATGGCCCTATATAGCGAGGACTCAGCTTACCTTTCTTCCCAAATCACATAACTCTCTTCATAGGGGAGACTTTGAGAAATACCCAATCACAAACCTCATACTCTATATCTCTTCTCCTAACATCCGCATAGGATTTTTATCTACTCTGGGCTATTTTAAGTTGTTCTCTAATAATTTTCACGTCCTCAATCGCCTGATGAACAAGATCCATCCCGAACAACTGAGTCTCATGCACTTCATACCACCCTATTGGTGATTTACATCTTCTCCCATACAAAGCTTCAAACGGAGCCATCTTAATACTGGCATGGTAGGGTTATTATAAGCAAACTTTATTAATGACAAGTGATCTACCTAGATACCTTTGAAGTTAATTACATAAGCCCTCAATATATCCTAAATGGTCTGAATAGTGCGCTCAGCTTTCCTATCAGTCTGAGGGTGGAAAGTAGTACTTAGGTTCACTTGGGTACCTAAAGCCCTCTGAAAAGACCTCCAAAACTGTGTAGAGAATTGTGTATCTCTGTCATATATGATAGATATAGGTGACCCATGCAAATGGACTATCTCCTCAATATATAGCTTAGCATAATCATCTCCCAAAAAGTTGGTCCTCACAGGAAGAAAGTGAGCTAACTTGGTCAGCCGATCAATAATTACCCAAATAGAATCATACTGATTTTGGGAACTTAGAAGTCCCGTAATGAAATCCATATTGATCATTTCCCATTTCCATAAAGGAAAAGCAATCTCTTGGGAAGTACCACCAGGCCTCATATGCTTTACCTTACATTGTTGATAGTTCAAACACTTGGTAACATAGTTAGCCACATCGCACTTCATATTATTCCATAAATAAATGGTTTTCAGATCATGCTACATCTTGTTAGAGCCTAGGTGAACAACATACCTCGAATTTTAAGCTTTACCAAGCATTATCTTCCGTAGACCATCTACATCTGGCACACATAATCTACCCTGATATCTCAAAATATCATCACTACCAATTTCAAAGGACATCACTTTCTGTTGACCTACATCTTTATTGATCTGCATCAAGATGGGATCTTCGATCTACTTCTCTTTAACTTCCACACAAAGAAATGATTTAGCTATCTCGTGAACAACTACCCCTCCATCTTTGAAATCTAAGAGTCACACTCCAAGATTTGCAAGTCAGTGAATATCCTTTACTATCTCTCTTTTCCCTACTTTAACATGAGCAAGGCTACCTATTTACAACCTGCTAAGGGTGTCGGCTACCATATTTACCTTGCCTAGATAATAGTGTAGGATTATGTCATAATCTTTTAGCAATTCCATCCAGCGCCTTTCCTTGAGGTTCAATTTTTTCTGCGAGAAAACATACAGTAAACTCTTATGGTCAGTGAATATATCAACATGTACCCTATAAAGATAATGCCGCTAGATTTTAAGTGCAAACACCGTAGTTGCTAACTCCAAGTCATGGGTGGGGTTATTTCGCTCATGCACCTTCAACTGCTTAGATGCATAAGCCACCACCTTACCGTACTATATAAGTACATACCCAAGTCCTACACGGGACATATCACAGTACACAAAAAAATCTCCTGTGCCTTTTGGAAGAGTCAGAACAGTTGTTGTAGTCAATTTGTATTTCAACTTCTCAAAACTACGCTCACAGGAGTCAGACCATACAAACTTCACCTTTTTCTGGGTTAACTTAGTAAGTGGAGCAGCTATGGAAGAAAAGCTTTCTACAAATTTTATGTAGTACCCTGCCAAACCCAAGAAGCTCCAAATATCGGTTGGAGTCATGGGTCTGGTCTATTTTCTCACTGCCTCACCTTTTGGGGATCCACTCTAATCCCGTCACTAGACACAATATGCCCCAAGAAAGCAATAACACTTAGCCATTCTTCACATTTGGAAAATTTTACATACAACTTATGATCTTTGAGAGTCTAAAGGATGATTTGGAGGTGATTGGCATGGTCCGCCTCACTCTTGGAATAAATCAGAATATCATCAATGAAAACTATAACAAATAGATCTAGAAACTGATGGAACACCCTGTTCATAAGATCCATGAAGGTTGCAGGGGTGTTAGTCAGCACAAAGGACATGACTAAGAATTCGTAATGGCTGTATCTAGTTTGAAAGGTTGTTTTGGAAGTATTTGACTCTCTAACTTTCTATTGATGGTATCTTGAACGAAGGTCTATCTTTGAAAAATATTAAACACCCTGAAGTTGGACAAAGAGATCATCAATCCTAGGAAGAGGATAGTTATTTTTAACAGTGACCTTATTTAGCTGGCGGTAATCTATGCACATATTTAGGGAACCATTTTTATTTCACACGAAGAGTACAGGTGCACTCCTGAGAGAAACACTAGGACATATAAAACCTTTGTATAAAAGGTTTGCTAGTTGTTCTTTCAACTCTTTCAGTTCTGCAGAAGTCATTCTATATGGAGGAATAGAAATGGGACTGGTATATGGCAACAAATCAATACCAAAATCTATCTCTCTATCAGGTGGTATTCCTGGGAGATCATCTGGAAAGACTTCTGAAAGCTCATTTACCACAGGGACTGATTGGAGAGAAAGACTTTCGACATTAGAATATTTAACCCAAATAAGATGATATAAACAATCTTTGGAGATAAGTTTACGGGCTCTGACATAAGATATTAAGTTCCCTCTAGGTGCTAAAAAATGCCTCTCCCATTATATCACTGGTTCATTTAAAAAAGAAAAGGTGACTCTTCGGGTTCTACAATTTAATATGGCATAACATGAATGAAGCTAGTCCATCCCTAGGATAGCATCAAAATAAATCATATCTAAGTCTATGAGGTATGCCACGGTATCCCAACCACAAAAAATTACTATATAATTTCTATAAACTCTCCTAGCCACAACAAAATCACCCACCAGGGTGGAAACAAAGAAAGGTTCTAAAATTTTATTGGGCTCAAACTAAAAACTGACAGCCAAATAAGGGGTCACATAGAATAAAGTAGACCCGAGATCAAGCAATACGTAAGAATCAGAGGAAAATATTTGTAACGTACCGGTGACTATATCTGGTGAGGCTTCCGCCTCCTGGCGGTTGGACAAAGCATACAGCCGGTTGCGACCACTCCCGGCAGCTAAGGTAGTACACTTTTGGGAGGGGGGGTGGTGCTAAAGAATTTACCTGTGACTTAGCTCCACCAACATTCCTCCTAGAGGAAGGATAATCTCTCTGATAGTGACCCAACTAACCACATGAATAACACACTAGCGTGCCTAACTAACACCTCCCTGGGTGTTGCTTTCCAAAAGTCTCACACCATGGAAAAAAATGATACTGCTGAGCCACACTACCCTGTGGATGAGTATCCTGAGATATGGGTATATGAATAGTCTAAAAACTCTAAGATTGTCTATCAACTAAGGGTCTGGGCACTAGGGCGCTAGCGGCAGATTGCACATTACTCCAAAACATCTTCTTTTTCCATCTATTTCCCCAATTACCGCTCTGTGGTTGATTGTGGTTCTGATCAACTGTTGTGGCTCTCTTTACCTGTCTGTCCTTCTGCCTAGATTCAATGATTCTCTTCTTCTACTTCTCTACCTGCTGCATATGCACTGACAGCCTAGAGAAGTCCATGTCCCTATTCAGCATAGCCCTCTTACATTCAAGCATTAAGTAATCCGAAAGGTGGGATACAAATTTTCTCATTCGGGCTGTCATATTACCAGCCATCTCTGGAGCATAATGAGCTAGTTGGTTGACCTTTAGAGTGTACTCCTTGACACTCATTTTTCCTTGTTTAAGGTTCATACACTCTTCAGCTTTGGCCTCTCTCAACTCAAGGGGAAAGAACCGATCAAGAAAGGCTTCCACAAACTCGCCCCATACTATGGGCTCAACACTCTCACCTTTAGAATTCTCCCACTCATTATACCACTGGTTCACAATTTCTTTAAGCTGGTAAGCTGCCAATTGCACCCCTTCTACCTTATCTACATGCATCACCTTTAGGATCTTCTTTATCTGATCCATAAATGATTATGGATACTCCTCTACTTTGGTGCCTAAAAACTTGGGCGGGTTCATTCTCATGAACTGACCTACCCTAGTAGCCTCAAATATGATCGATGCAAACCCAACAACTTTCGTTCGTTGAGTCTGTGTGGCTACCAACTGAGAAAGCATGTGAATGGATTGTCTGGATTTTGTATTCGATATGTCCCTCTGAGAAGACTGGGGACGATTAACATTTGTTCTTTGAGCTCAAGGAGGACTAGTCGGGATTGGAGGTACTCTCGGAGTAGGAACAGGTTCTGGGGTGTGCGCTCTATTATGGGGCTGCATCCTATGGGTGGGGCAGACTTCATCATCTTGAATATTCTGATTGTTGGAGAGACGAGCAGGCATAACTATTTTCTGAAATACAATAGATCACTAATAAGGGAACAATTCTAATTCAGACTCTAACGCACAAACTAAATTAGAAAGAGGGGAAATACTTTCCTAAACACCTAGTATCCTCCTATTTATAAGTGTGGCACACTACACACCCTTAAATAAGACTCTACCCGATGAGATTTTGCAGATACCATGGGACCATGAACCATGCTTTGATACCAAGTTTGTCATGACCCTAACTAGGGCCTGGCCGTGACGGACATCCCTAACTAAGAAGGCCCAGGAATCCTACTTTATCTAGTAATCATGCACAATATTCACATAATAAAAGAAGATGCAGAAATATAATCTGATACAAAAACATGGTCATACTATGGATTAAGTTTAATAATAAGGAATAAAATCAAAAAATCACTAACAATATCTGGAACAGTCTGTAAAATCTCTACTACATGATCTAAAGATAATTGTCTGAAAAGCTAGGACAAGGCCCCCAGTAGGCCAAAACTATAACTGATAATAAATGTATGAAAGAACTAGGCCGTCTAAAGTATTGAAGGCTCACCGATTAGACCCTGCACTTCTATTTGAAGAAATCTACAGCTTATCAGGACCGCTAGACTGTGCCTCAGAACGTGGAAGGTAAGGGGCGGGGGGTCAATACAGATGTACTGGTACGCAGAGCAATCCAAAATAAAGCTTTTCATATAAATAAAATTGTTGAGAGCTAGTCATAAAACATCACAAACGATATAAATTCAAAAACACATAGGTATTTTGATAATCATAAAAACCTTTTTGTCAGTTCAATTTTTGATCATTGTATTACTTCTGAGTTAGATGGTACACCCCTAAAAGACTAAAACCCCGCGGGCTATATGGAGTTCACCATTGACTTGGCAGGGAAGCCCCTAACCCAAGTGTGTCGCAAGGGTTGGAGTTTTTAAGTCTAATATGCCACAGGGCACTAGGATAGTGTAATATAATGTACTCGGATCGACAAATCACAAATTTGGAGAAAGAGTTGTCTAAAACTCGTGCCTTCTTCGGGGGACCACCTAACATCTCTTTGTGCCCAATTTTATCCATTTCTAACACATATCATTCTAAAATCTTAAGTCATAAAAATTTGGTTTCTAAGCTTGTCTGAGTCTATTATGGCATTGTCTATTTTTGGTATTGTCCTACCAAGAATTGCAAGTCGTAATTCTGAGCCATAATCCAATAAGCATGATCTTTTCATTAAAACATAGTTCAGACCACCCAAACATGCAATTAACATAAGAGATTTCATGTTTCTAAAACATAAGTCAAAGTTATGCAAAAGTTCTCATCCTTTCAATAAACAAGTGGTAGTCATGTAATCTTTAACAAACCATGCAGCTCTTTTCATTATATGATTATGTTCAACATTCACCAACATAAACAACCCTCTCTTTTTTGGAATCAAAATAATAATCAAAATATAACATTATTCAACACATTTCATAACATGCTTTTCAAGATGCATTCAAACGATTTCATAGTATATCATAAGTAAATGAAAATTATCACAAGAGAGATTTTTTTTCATGAATCATGCTCTCAATTCAATTATCAACCTTAAAACACATTCTTACATATATATAAAATTTCAAATCAATTTTGGGGGAAGGCCTAAAGGTCAAAACAATATCATCAACGCTTTTAAAAAATGAATATATTCATAAATTCAAAACCCTTTTGTTAAAAACATGATTTCTATGCCCATGAGATTTTAGAAAAATCCCGCGTACCTTAATATCAAAAAATAATAGATGATTCATGAAGCCTACGGCATGGGGATTCCAACTCTCTAGTTATCTTCTAAAATCCATGGTTGAATCTTGAGTTATTTGGGATTCTTGTTTGAAACCCTAGAGAGTGTTCTTGATGCTTTTTATGAAAATATCAATAATGAGGTCATTTGAGATTAAAATCCCATGTTTAAGATGATAAGAGCGTGGAGAATACCTAATGTACCCTTAATGACATGGAATAAAAATATAACTATGAGTCCGATTTTATGGGCCACCGTGACACGCCACAATTGCGGTGGTTCACTTGAAATTGACGAATGAGATTCTTAGGGTCACCCCGATGTGAAGCCATCATGTTATCCCACTGGTTGGAACCTGGAGCTTTAATGCAATGCACTACAATTGCATTGGGCTACTGGAATTTGACAATTGCTAAATAGACCCACTCCGCGATGCACCAAGCACCAAAATAATGGTGTTTTATGATTAGGACTTAAATTAGCCATAACTTCTTGCCCGGATATCAGATTTGGGAGAATCATATATCGATGGAAAGCTCATTAAATTTTTCACATGATAAAAAGTTAAAATTAGGGAAATTATATTTTGTTTAAACTTTAATCATTTTGGAAGACAAAAATGATACTAAGTCTCTTTTACACTATTCTAGTCATTTAACTCTAAGAGCCTATTATCACGATCTAACGTATGGATGATTTTTTGCAAGGTGTTACAATTAATTAGCCCAACCAATAGATAATCACAATAACATAATTAATAGTTTAACATAAGCTTTAGCCAACAAGTCATACAAAAGCACAATTACTTGGGCATCATTCACAATAACATTCAACATAACCAACACATACCAAAAATAATCAATATTGCCTCAAAAAGGCACTCTATAGTCAATTACTAGGCGTAAGAGTTTAAGGGAACTAGTCACAAGTCTTGTCTTAAGGTGGGTCAACAAGCCCACATATAAATCCCCAAAATGCATTTGTTAATTTCTACCCCAGACTAGGCTAGGGTATCTAAACAAACTCTTAGATATAACAACCCACCATAAGACCTAAGGTAGATATTCTACTCAAGAACCTTTACTAAGTCCAACGGAACCTAGGAAACCTTACCTAGTATAAGAAACTAAGGTCAATTTACTCTAAGTATGATAAAAATGAGCATTATATCTAAGGTTGAGTATTCCAAGGCATTCTCATGCTTAACATGAGTAATGAAGTCTGTTCCACCTAATATAATGAGAACAAGTCAAGCTTTCCAACTTCTAAAATTTATATAGCTTTATTGGTCCAACTAACCCAAGTCTTGCATTTCATCAATCCAATACTTAAAACCCATCCCAATCTAACAAGATATCATAATTATATCAAAACATAGCTCAATCTAACAAGTAGTAAGGATAACCTACCTCAAATCTAAGGAAATACCAAACCTCTAAACCTTTACATTTCCTTTTAAAGAAGATTTTTCAAGGAGCCAAGGTATCAAAAATAGAATATACACATCATTATAAAAATTTTGATACCCATATTACACCATTCTGCTTTGAGTCCAAAAAGGAGTGTAAAAACCTAAAATGGGTCCCACACACGAAAAACAGGTTTGCGAGACCAACATAATGTTCATACACCACTAAGGTATCATAACCCTCAAGAATTAGGTGAAAGCCAAGAATATTTTTGCTAAAATCAAGCCCTCAATCATTTTGGGGTTTTGGTCAAATATTCAAGAAATTAAAGCTTGAAAATCAAGGAGTCATACCTTCAATCCATTGTTAATCACAAATATATATGATAATCAAGCTTATAACTGACCCTCAAGAATCAGTTTGAAGTTAATATATCATTTTAGGTCTTTTAGGGCTCAAAGGGGAGTGAAAATGGCCAATTTCGTGACCAAGGGGGCTATTTATAGTACCTTGGTCGCGGTTAAATGGGTCTGTTAGGTCAAACCTTATTTTTTACCTCTCGAACTCATTTGGACTTCTTTTTTTAAAAACAAACCATTTAAGCCCATTAAATTAGATGTTTTGGATGCATTGCTGAAGTCACATTTTCCATTGGAAGTCATTTAGGCCACTTTTGGGTCCCACACCCATATCTTCCAAGTTTTGATTTTATGACCAATAGGTAGAAATAAGCTCGGGTGTAGTGGGGACAGAACCAAGGGTCTACTTAGCCTAAAATTAATATTTGAAGATGCTGACATAGTCCAAATTTTTATTCGAGGTCATTTTGCTGAAGTTTTTTCTCCGCAGCCATTCGAAACCAGCAAAGACTTCTATACAGGGAATTGGTCCTAAAATCAAATAAACTACTTGGTAATCAAACTATCATTTCCAGCAAGTCATTGATGACTTAGAGAATCCATGGAAAAGTTCTATCAATGAAAATAAGTGGACAATATTAAAAATGACCTGAAGAGTCATTACATTTATGGTATTTAAGCTGAATCCCTAGATTTCACTCTCATACGATCTCATTATCATCATCTATATGAACATAATTCATATTACAATCCACTATGGAGTCATACCGACACACAACACCCAACAAGAATTCATACACAACATAATAATAGACAATTATGTTATTATTACATTAATTTCACGTTTTATATCTCCAAACTCCATAGCTATAGGACTAAGCATGATTTATCCTATTAAATCTACATTATGAATATCATTACTAACCATAATCTACTAATCATAAATCATAACTTACATGGGCATCAAGTTGTTGAAACAAGTATCTACACCATGGATGATCTTCCTTCCTTTTCACGTTCTCAAAGGCAAAATCATCGAATAACAATAATTATAATAGTAATTAATAAATTAATCTTCAAACAAATACCTTGGGAATTCAAATCTATCAATTTTACTCTTATTTATAGTTTAAAATTATCTCTAAGGGCCAATTAACTATTAAATAGTTCTGAGTTTTAAAGCTAAATATTTCACCTTTATGGAATTCAAGGTCCCTAATTATCAACTTTTATATTTTTGAACCTTAATTTCATGTTAGCAAGAATTAATACACAATCTAAAATCAATTCTAGGTTAAAACATATACACCCATGGGGTTTTGTAAAAAATTCATGAATTTAGGATTCTAAACCGTAGGAATTTTAGCATAAATTTTTCCACTTTGACTATTCTTGAAGATGAACGGATTAAATGTTGTAAAAAGGAGTAAAAATCTTACATCGGTGAAGGATTTCCATCCAAACCAAGAGAAAATCGCCCCTCTAGAACTTAGGAATGAATTTTGGAGTTTGGGAGTTGAAATCCATCAAAAGTAGGTTATAAATTGCTATGGTATCACTGTAGAAGCATGTCATCTCAACACCAATCTAACACGCTACAGCGCCCTCAACTTTTCAGCACGGAAAATCTTAAGTAAAATAGTCGTAACTGTTTACTTAGAAAGTGGATTGATAAAAAGTAAATTACATTAATAAAACTCAAGGATATTTAATATGGTTGGTATTAGGCCTACTAACATCTTACATAATAGGGAGAGTGCTCGTTTGAAGTTGACCCTGGTTTAAACTTAGTCTGAAACTAAACCAGTATGAATATTTTCAACTTATATTTGTGCTAGGGATATTGTATGACCTTAGCACATATAATATGCACTTCTATACTAAATAATTAGTCCTAATACTTATAAAAAAGAGAAACACATGCATTTAATATAGATATATCAGTAATAACAAAATTGGTCATTTTAATCTCTTAAGTCTATTTTTGATTTAAATTTTAATGCATACTTCCTTTTATGTACGACAATCCTTTTTTCTAATCTAGAAAACTCAATTCTCAAGAAGTACTTTAATTTTGCCAAGTCCTTTATTTTAAATGCTCTGTGTAATGCAATCTTGGTCTTAATGGTATCATTTAGATTGGCACTTGTAACCAAAATGTCATCAACATATACCAGATCTACAAACATTCCAAATTATGTTTTTTAAGAAACAAAAATTAATCATATTGGATTTTTTAAAATCACACCTGATAAGGACATCAACAAGTTTATCATTTCACTGTCTGGTGTTTGCTTTAGTCCATAAAGTGATCCCTTTGGATCTCAAACCGTTGTGGAAGCTCCATATATATATATATAAATAGTCATATGTCACCCTATAGGAATGCATTGTAGACATTCGTTTGGTGAACATACCACCTCCTTTATGCAACACTAGATAATATAGTTCTCATTGTTCCCATTTTTATAGTAAAACTGATAATTTCTTAATAATTTATCGCTACAGTTTTGCTATAACCCTTCTCAACCTCTCTTTATGCGTTATATTTTATTTTGTATATTATTTACGACCAATAGGTCACTTGTATTGTAGTTGAGGAACAACTTTCCAATTGAGTTTGCTTTCTAAAGCAACTATCTGAGCTTGAATAACCTCCACCCCCTTGAATCCTTTATAGCTTTTTCATAAGAATTAGGCTCCACATTAGAAGAAAAAAGCAAGATAATATTTGTATTTAGGAGAAAGAGAGTAATATAATAGACATGTAGACAATCTATATGGCGCATTATGCATATTAAGTAACAAAAAATCTTTCATCTAGCTTAGAGGATATCTGCCAATTGTGGACTTTTTTTGGAGATATTGTGATGGTGGCTGGATTAGAAATAGTAGTATACTCAGTAGATGAAGGAATTTAACTATCAGATGATCATGCCACTGGTTGTATTTCAGTGTGAAGTTCTTCCAACACCACTTGAGATGGAGTTAGAAACATAGGTGTAAAGTTTTGGAGTGTTTGATAAAAAAATATGTCTTCCCTAAAAAAACCATCCCTATTTACAAAAAAAGAAACATTATTAGCATTATCATAGAGTATGTAACCTTTTTAAGTCTAGAATGGCCCATGTGAATGTATTGTTTAGACCTTGACATAAGTTTATCAGTGTCATGAACTGTTTCCCATACGAAAGACAACCTAAAAAGCTTAAATAATTAAGAGATAGTTTCTTAGCATGCAATTTCTCATAAGGTGAAATACCATTTATAATAGTGGATAGTAGCCTATTTATGATGTAGACTGTAGCTTTGACACAATGTCCCCAATATCTTAGAGGTATGTGACCTTGAAATATAATTACAGTAGTTGTCTTTAAGATATGTTTGTGTTTCCTTTCAGTGATACCGTTTTGAAGAGATTTATATGCATAAGATTTTTGATGAACAACACTTAGTTTATTAAACAATTTTGAACATTGGGAGCTTAAAAACCCAGTTCAATTTTATGCCCTATAAGTTCTGATCTGAGCATTGAATTGTTTTTTTACATAAGCAATGAAATACTTAAGGACCATAATGATATCTGATTTAGTTTTAATAGGAAATCCAAGTATGTCTAGTAAAGTGATCTACTATTGTTAGAAAGGATTTGTGGCCATTAGTAATTGGGACATTGTATGGTCCCCAAAGGACCATGTGCACTAATTCAAAAGTAGTGGAAGTAGTAGATGAACTAATAGGAAAAGGTAATCTTGTTTTTCTATTGCAAGGACATATAGTGCACTGATGCATAGTGTCAAATATCAGGTTCGTATACTAAGGAAATAGTCTAGACAAAACACTATTAGGTACATGACCAAGACCATGTCTCATATGTCATAAAGTAATGATACTAGTATTTTTAGATGCTACGCTAACTAGAACTTTATTGAGGATGAACTATCCAATATTGATAACTTCTGATACCTTGTTTCTGAGTAGGAAGTATAATTCATTCCTTTCTTGAAAAATATTTTTCACCTCTCCATTAAATAGAAACTAAAATACCCGAAAGTCAATAAAAAAATTAGAAGAACATTTTAATTATCTAGTACCTTTAAAGATAGGTAAGAGATTAAGTTTGTATTGAGGTATATCAAAACACATTGTGTATTACACTTCGATCAAAAATATTGCTAGTGCTAGTGTGTGTGACTAAGAAGATATCACTAATTAGCAACATAACCTTTATAGAATTATCAAACTTAACTACTGATTTATGATTGAGAAATTCCAAGTCTGAAGCCATATGGTTAATTACATATATATCAATGATCTAGTCTTGTGGTTCTTTGGATACTAAAAAGGCACCAATATCACCTGACATGCTTACAACATTAATGGGGGATGATGTTCCTAAATTATTTTGATTTTAATTTAGCATCCCGCATATTTGATTATATTGATCTTGGGATAACTTAGGAGGGATCATGTAATGAGCAGTTGATCTCCAATCTACTAAACTAGCCACAAGTTGCTTACCTTTCCAAATTCCACCTCTGGGGTACATAGCCACAACATCAGATAAATGAAGTGTAGCATGCCAGCACTACTAGCACTCTATGACACCATTCATGACTATACCATAACCTTGATTGAATAGAGGCAAGGGAGACATTAATAAAAACTTACTTCTAGCCTGGATATAGGTATTATTTAATACTATCAAGAATTGATACAACTCTTTTCTTTTCAAATAAAGCACAAAATCCCTAGACCTTTCACAAGAACATACAGGGGATGGGACTATAGACTCAAACTCATCTCATATTTATTTCAACTTAGTGTAGTAAATATAAATAGACGGTATTCCATAACTAATACAAGTAATTTCTTGATGTAGATATTAGATTCTTGATCCATCAATCTTATTGAACGTTTTTCCAGATCAATCAATTCATCACTACCACATGATGCATACACAACTCCAATAATAAGTGTACATAAGAAATTAGAAATGATATTGTAACTGTAATTCACAAGATGTATAAGATGAAATTGGCTAATCTTGATCTTCCCACTCTGATACCATGAAAAATTAAGAGATCATAACAAGAATGAACCAAGAACAAACAAAGAAAATAGAAGAGAAGAGAATAAAGATGACATTAGTAAAATGTAAATTGTATTATTCAAGTTATTAACTTTCGAATATTACATAATACATATATATATAGAGGATCAATCATCTCTTAAGTGAACTACGACTACTAGTTTGTTAACTAGTTGGTTAGGGTGAAGGTATAAGTTAGTTTTATCTAACTTTTTGCACTATTTTGTTTCTTTACCATTTATTGTATTTGATCAAGGTTGAGCTTCTTATCCACTTGCTTCAGTAAGAACCAACCAACTTTGAATTGTAAGAGAGAGAATTTTTCATTTTCAAATGAATAAAAATAACCAAATTTGTTCAATATACATATGAAAATCAAATTTCCTAAAAACAATAGTGTAACAAAAGTCTCTTTCAAATCCAAATAAAAGTTCATTCTTAACAATAATAAAAAAATTTCAATGTCACAACCCAAACCCATCGTTAGTGGCACCCACACTACTCACTCGGTGGGAGAATCATCTACCCCAAAATACCATTCCAAAGTCAACATTTAAAAAGATAATAAAACTAATACACAAATAGAGATGTTCGATTCTAAATCAAAACATAAGTACAACAAATATGCGGAACGTTGTACTTAACCAAACCATCCCTAGGAATCAAAATTCATCCATACTAAAACTATTAAAGATTTTCAAGAAGGGTATACAATCCTAAAAAAGAAAATAAAAACATAAGTTCGGAGTTGATGGGACATGTCCCCAACTAACTTCGACTACTAAAATAACTAAGTACTAAAATAATGATAACAAATCACATCATCCCCGAAGGATGAGGACTCACTGCTGACTAACTGCTGATATCTAGAATCTACTGATGCTCCGGAGCTCGTTCTTCTAAACCTATGGTATAAGACACCACAGCGCAAATACGTCAGTACTTTGAATATACTGGTATACAAGTGAGGTAGGTTAAATGCAAGAGGATTCATATGCATGGACAACACTAACTAACTGAATGATATAAATGTAAAAATACATGCATGAATATGTAACTATAACTGAGATAGTGATAGGATTGAATACTAAGTTCTGACTACTGAGTCTACTGATAAGATAGATTTACAGATATCTGAGTTTACTGATGCTGGGATACTGAATACTGAGGGACTAATACTATATTATAGATACATGAATAACTACTTTTTAACAATTCTGATTATGAAGAACTAGTTTGGTTGACTGTATCTGACAGTCCTGAACTAGTATACTGATACTGAGCGACTGTATATGACATTTTAAGTTCTAATGAAACTAGCTGAGTTCCATACTATACTGAGTGACTGTATTTGACAGTCCTAAAATCTGTAGAACTATCTGAGTTCTATTACTGAGACTAAGACTAAGACTTAAATATAGATGGTGAGAGGTAATCATCTAATCGACATGCCCCAGAACTAAACTGGTGGGGTCCAACCTATAACACCAACTGGAACGGTATCAATACAGTGCCACGGGTAAAGACAAGCTGTGAGATAACCGTCTCTGATAAGAAGCTCTTCCGTCAACTCTCCTGTAGGAATAACCCCAAACAAGATGTATTAGTATCCCTATGCATAGGGGTACATCTCAACCTACACTGGCTACATAGTTTCGAAATGCAAGGATTTCTTCTAAGGATCACACCCTCTAATGAATAATAGGTGATCCCCATCCTTAGGTTCACTCAATGTTGAATATTACTTCCAACTGAATAGACACTGAACTAATTAATTGAACAGAACTAATACTAATGGTATTGTTTAGCAAAGCTAAACTAAGTTCCATTGACTAACGAAATGCTATTAAGACATGATGACTGACTGAGATCACTGAGATTTTTGAGATTACTGAGATTACTGAATGGGAATGGACTGATATTGAGTTTACTGAGTTTTCCTGAGACACATGACTGACTGAATTCTACTGATCATAGCTTGACTGAGAGTATCATGAAAACATAGCATGGTTCTAGGCACACAACTAAATTGTCAAGTACGATTACCCCCAGGACTTGATAGAATGAAATTGACAAGGCTTGACACTTTTGATCACACGACCAATATCAACAATTCATAATTTCATAGTTGGGAATTTCTTGAAGCACATGGAATAATTTCCTGCTTCTAATGTTATGAACATCCTATCAAGAAATCACAATGCATAGCTTTAGCATGGGAATCATCTTAATCAAATAGATATAGCATAACTTGAGAGGCATGACATGATCTTGACACATGGAAACTAAGTACTTGATCATCATTCATTCATTGGTACATATTATCAAACACTTTGCATGCACACTTAGGGCATAGTTATGATTATCAATTTAATACAAAATTGTTCCATAATTTAACTCAATTTCATGAATTTAAACCCTATACTAACATAATTTCATAAAAACATGACAAATATTCAATCTTGGAAATCATACAACCATAACAACATGAACATAATCAATTCAAAACAAGAACATCATGACATATAGTTTAAAATAGGGTTCTTGAGCTTCATGGACGAAAGGAGTCCATGAATCAACACTGTGCATACCTTAGTTCTTGATTCTATGTTGATTGACAGAGAGATTCTAGAATTTGAGTCTTGGATTTGAATTTCCAATTGAATACCCTAGCTTGTTCTTGAGAGAAACTTGAGAGAAACAATACATTTTGAGTGAAATATGGCTGAATCACGTGT